>NC_132875.1:2840000-2851516 GCF_048164855.1 Canis lupus baileyi | reverse complement strand
GTGTCCCGGTGGCCGGACCACCAGGCAGTGGAGGCCAGAGAGCAGGGAGATAGATGCAGGAGGCCAGTGGGGCTAACCCGCGGGCCGGGCAGGTGGGAGGGGGCGGAGGCACCCGGGGGACAGACGGGGTGCCCTTGGAGGCCCCGGGTCAGTCCAACTGCACGACCGCTACCCCGAATCCTGGGGCAGAGGGGCAGGCGTGTTCCCCGACACAGCTTCCTCCACCCCACGCCCCCGGCCCGCCCCGGCCCCAGCCCCACGAGGCCGGCGCCCCAGCTGGATGCCGCTCGGAAGGCGTTCCCCTTGGCGCCTTAGCGCCCACCTAGGCAGGAGAGCCTGCAGCCCTGTCTCCGCCCGGGTGCGGGTCTCCTGGCGCCGCTGCTCCTGCAGGTGAACCGCAGCGCCCGGCCTCCTTCCTGCCAACGCTTGCAGCCGGCCCTCCAAGGCTTTGCTGTGTGTCCAGAGACCGTCTGTCTCCGTCGGAGGTGCAGAGGCCGGCCCGCGCTCTGCGTGAGCCTTCCGCGGCTCGCTGGCTGGATTGGGGCCACGGTCGGGCGGCGGTGGAGAGGAGCGCCCGTCGTGGGCCTCCGGGTGCTTCCCGTCAGCACGGGCAGTTCCCTCAGCGCCCTCGCCTCTCCCTCTGGCTGTATGGGTGGGGGTGGGGGTGCGGGGAGTCCGCGACGGTGGGGGATAGCGCGGGACGAGGGTGTTCTCCCCCGCGCGTCGCCTCCCACGGGGGTCAGGGCACAGGCGCAAAGCGTCCCGGAAAGAGGGGAGGGCCAGGAGCGGACCGAGCCGGGCAGTGGGAGAAGGAGTACCGGGTGTGTGCGTGGAGTGAGGGCCCGGGACGTGTGGCGCCGGCGGGCACTGGCCGAGAGTGGGGCTGGCCACTGAGGCAGGGTGTCTGCGGGGGCTCGGGTGCGGCAGGGCACCCTGCCCGGCGCCTCTCCTGCACCTGTGCACCTGTGCGGGCGGGCGAGCTGTGAGGTAGGGGACGGGACACGCTGGGCGTGTGCCTGAGGAGCCTGTGGGAGACCGGGACTGCCGGCCTTGAGTGTAGGACATGGGTGTGGGGTCCAAGGGGTCGGTGGTAGATGGAGGGTTTGAGCCTGGAGGCTGGAAGGAGCGGCACGTGGCACGTGGGGGTGGGTGGCGGTGGGGAGTGGGTCCCGGTGCCAGAGGGCTGGGAGACCCCGTGGTGGCGGTGGACGGCGGCGGGAGAGGTGCCGGGAGGCCGCTGGGCTGCGCTGGGCTGCGCTGGGCTGCGCTGCAGGGTGGCCGGGCAGACGAGAGCGGGTGAGCGAGCGAGCGAGCGAGGTGCAGGGGGCGGGGGTGGCAAGCAGGCAGCTGCGCGGCGGCCGGGCGAGGCAAAGAGAGAGAGAGAGGGAGGGAGGGAGGGACCGGGTGTCGGAGCTGTTCCCACGGGGTGAGGAATTCCACCGCCCCGGAGATGACCATTCCCCGTCATCGTCATGGGGACCACCAGCCACGTCTCAGGTGTCAGGTGTCGTCCTGGGCTTGAGATTCAGGGAGGCCAAAGGGACAGACGCAACGCACGATCATCGACAAATGAGGACTGGGAAAGGAGGGCACGGGGAGGCGGGTGACAGGGGTGGGGTCGTTCGGGCAAGAGGGGCTGCTGGGGGTGGAGGGGCCAGCGGCGCTGGTACTCGTGTTGCTGCTGCTGCCGCCGCTGCCTCCGCCGCCGCCGGTGATGGTGGTGGCGAACTTTGGCGCTGTTGGTGACGGCGTCCCCCGGGGCCCCGGTGTAACGGTGGACTCGGTGAGCGATGGGGGTCGGGGGTCCGGGAAGGCCTTCGGTGCCGCCGCCGGCGATGCCCTTGCCCGTGCGCTGGCCTCGGTCCTGCTGCTGCTGCTATCGCGGTGGTGGTGTGCTGGTGGTCCTGGGGCTTGGTGGCGACTCGGTGCTGGTGGGGTGGTGGTGAGGGAGGGTGGAGGACTTCAGGGCCGTGGGCCATGCTACCCGTGCCGGTGTGCTGATGGTGGCCTCGGTGGTGGCGGTGACCGCGGAGGACTTCAGTCTGTTGGCGATCATGCCTACGCTGGCCTGCTGGCGGTGGGCACGTCCCGCTGCTGCTGCTGCTGCTGCTGCTGCTGCTGCTGCTGGTACAACTGCTTCTGGCATGGTGGTGGTAGTCCTGGTGCTGGTGCTGGTGCTGGTGCTGGTGTGGGGATGGTGGTCCTGGGGGTTGGTGGTGGACCAAGTGCTGCGGGGGTCGTGGAGGCCGGGCGAGGGGGGGAGGTGACCTCCGTGCCCTTGGCCGTGATGCCCATGCTGGTGCGCCGCCGTTCGTGGACCCGACGTGCTGGTGACAGCCGTGGCGGTGGCGCTGTCCCTCGAGGCTGGGTGTGCTGGCGCCGGTGCTGGCTAGGCTGCATGGACCTGGTGCTCGCGGTGACTTTAGCAGTGGGGAGTGGCCCGTGTTTGAAGGAGACCGCGGCCAGGTGGCCATAGAGAGCATCCCGGGGCTGCCAACGGGAGGATGTCGGGCCGTGAAACGGGGCTCCCTGGCGCGCTCCAAGGAGTGGCTGAGGGCCCCTCCAGAGGAGGGGTGGCAAGATGGTTGGTGGTCGGTCGACGTGCAAAGAGAGGAGGGTTTGGGGAGTGTGGGTAGAATGAGCCATTGAGGGAGGGAATGTGAAAAGCATGCAGGTGGGCTGTGCCCGGGCGGGCGCGGGCGGTGCTTGGAAGCATTGCTTGAAGTGACGTGGGTGAGCGAAGTGCCGTCCGGGTCAGGGTCATGGAGAGAAAAAGGGCAAGGACAACGTGGGGCCGGGCAAGGGACCTGGGCCACGTCGGGCGGCAGGGGGCGGGCAGCCGGGTGGAGCGTGGCGGCCACGGGCGAGAGACCAGAACAGACAAGTCGGCAGGGGGAAGCGGGGCGGGGCAGGAGGGCAGGGCCCCCGGCGTGAGCACAGCTGGTTCAGGCTCAGGCCCTGTGGCTTGAGCGCGTGCGCGAGGAAGCCGGGCGCGCGCGGCCAAAAGGGGGCGGCGCGCTGCATGGGCCGGGAATCGAACCCGGGCCTCCCGCGTGGCAGGCGAGAATTCTACCACTGAACCACCCATGCACCGGTGGCGGCGGCCACCAGACGGCTTCCCCAGCGGCGCTCGTCGTCGTCCCGGCACGGCCAGTGGTGAGCACCCGCTGCGCGGGGGCGGGCGGCGGGCCCGCGGTCTGCAAGACAGGCTCCGCGCCCGTGCAGATGCGCCGAGGGCTCGGGCTCGGGCTCGGGCTCGGGCTCGGGCCGGCGCGCGGCGCCCACGGTCCCAGCGAGGCCCCGAGGCGGACTCGGCTCACCCTGCGCCCTCTCCCTGGGGCGGGGCCGCCGCCAGACACTGTCCTGCCGGGAGGAGCAGCCTGGCCAAGCCTGACCCGCGCCCGATTCCCAGGCAGCGCGGGGCGTCTGTGGCCGGCGCAGCTCAGCGCGGACCTTCCCTTCCCTCCCGGCGCCCCCCCGAAGGCCCATGGGCGGATGGCTCTCCGGCCCGTGCAGTGCGCGCCGGCGGGGGCCGGCTGGGGCCCGGAGCTCGGATTGTGTGCGCTCCCGGGGTGCCGCGGGGTGGGGGGGGGGGGGTGTGGGTGCGCGTGTGTGCGTGTCGGCGTCGGTGTCGTCGTCGGAGATGGGGGCCGCCGAGTAGCGCCCAAGCCAAGAGGCCAAAGAAAGGCGTGTGAGCTCTGCCCGCAGCTCTCCGTCGGGGCCGGCTGGGCTGCGGTGGGGGTGAGGCCGGCAGGTGCGCTTGGGCGGAGCGGCCGCCGGCTGGCTGGCTGGCGGGCGGCGCGGTGAGGGAGCGCGCTGGCGTCCTGGAGCCCCGGCCCCGCAGCGGCTTCCGGCGCGGAGGGGGCCCGGGGAGGCAGGGCTGCCTTGCGCTCAGGGCTCCCCGGAGCCACCACGGCGGGGTGGACCCCACCCCGCCCCCCCGGGCCAGGCCCAGCGAACGGGGCGGGGGTCCCGTCTCTGGCTGGCGCGCGGAGGGCTCGGCTGCCCGCCTGGCGGGCGTGTGGCCGTGGTGAGGCCTCCGGGTGGCCACGCCTCGTGGGCGCCCCGGGGACGGAGGGGGTGGAGACCACGGAATGAATGGGGGCCGGCGGAAAGGACAGGCCGTGGGGACCCCGCGCTCCCGGCGGGCGGGCGGGGGGAGGTGTAGGGCGGGGCTGGGAGAGCGAGGAGGCGAGCGAGGCGCGCCCCTCAGTGGGAGCGTGGCCCGGCCCGCGCGGGGCTGCCGGCATTTCGGCCCGCGGCTGGCCTGCAGGGGGCGGCGGCGGGAAGGAAGAGGGCAAACGGAGCCCCCGGAGAGCCGCGCCGCCGACTTGCCGAGTTGCCGAGGCCCGCGGCCGCCGTGGGATGAGGAGGAGGGAGAGGCGCGGGAGGTGGCGGGGGAGGGAGGGCGCGGGGGCGCCAAGCCTGTGGCCGGGAGGGCCGAGGCGCTGCAGCTGCGTGGGTCCCGGGCCACGTGTGCCAGGGCGCCGCCAGCCCGCAGCCCGCAGCCCGCAGCCCGCAGCCCGCAGCGGCGTGTAAGGCGGGACAGACAGGGCGTCGTCCAGGCCCGGGTGCGGAGAGCCCGCGTTGGGCGGGCCAAAAGGTGGGCGTGTCAGGAGTGGGATTCGAACCCACGCCTCCAGGGGAGACTGCGACCTGAACGCAGCGCCTTAGACCGCTCGGCCATCCTGACGGCGGGCCTGGGCGCGCCGCCGCTCGCCTGGCTGGGACCCGGCGCCGACCCCGGAGCTGGCTGGCGGCCGTGTGGGTGCGCGACGGACGGACGGACGGACGGACGGACGGGACTCGCGTCCCGGTCGACGAGGCCAACGGCCCGCCGACGGACTCTGCTGGCGCCGCCGCCCTCGCCGCGGTCCTCGCCGCCGCCCCCTCCCCCTTCCCGGGGCGCGCACCCTGCTGCCGGCGTCCGGCCCCCCGCCGCCCCCGCCGCCCCCGCCGCC
Organism: Canis lupus baileyi; assembly: GCF_048164855.1. NCBI lineage: Eukaryota > Metazoa > Chordata > Mammalia > Carnivora > Canidae > Canis > Canis lupus. The sequence goes on along the minus strand of NC_132875.1, from coordinate 2,846,555 downwards.
CGCCGCGGCCCATCCCCGGCGCGGGGCCTCCGGCTCGCTCGCGCAGCCCTGCTTGCCGTGTCGGGCGTCTTCTCCCGCCGCCATCCCCGCGCGGCTGGGCGGGGGCGGCGGCGGGTCCGGGGGCGCGACGCTCCGAGTCGGGCCGGGGGACTGCTGTGCGCGCTGACGCGGCGGCCGGGGGGTCGGGCCGGGTGGGCCGTGGCCCGGGGCACGTGGCGGGCGCCTGGCAGGACGGGCGCGCGGGACGTCGAGGGCCCGGGTGGGCGTGGGCAGGCAGGCAGGCCGGCGGGCGGGCGGGCGGGCGGAGAGGGGTCGGGCGCCCGGGCGGCCGCCGCCGCCGTCCTCGTTAGTATAGTGGTGAGTATCCCCGCCTGTCACGCGGGAGACCGGGGTTCGATTCCCCGACGGGGAGGCGAGACACGCCCTCTTTTGGTCGCGGGCGCCGCCGCCGCGCTGCCCAAACGTACGCCGGCCCCCAGGGCCCTCCTTCTCCTCCTTCTCCTCCTTCTCCTCCTTGTCCTCCTTCTCCTCCCTCGTGCCTCCGCCCGGCCCCGTGCGGCCAGAGGCGCGGGGCGACCGCGGGGGCCCGTCCTGCCCGCCGTCGACCCGACCCCCCGCACCCCCTGCCCTTCCTCGTCGGCCCTGGCGCCCTGGCGCCCTGGCGCGTGCGGGCTCGGCCCAGCCCAGCCGGGACCTCCTGACGGGAGGCTGGCCGCCACGGGCTCCTCGCTCACGCGACGGACAGCTGCCCGGCTGCCGGGCTGCCCGTGGAGGTGGCCGTGGGGGCCGGGCCGACTGTGCGGGCGGGGCGGGGCGGGGCGGGGCGGGGCGCGGGTGGCGGGAGGGAAGGGAAGGGAAGGGAAGCGCGCGCCGGGGGCAGGGGGCAAGGGGCGGGGCTCCCCGGCGGGCAGCCGAGGGCCCGGGAGCCGCAGGGCGGCGAGAGCGCCCCCCAGAGGCGGGCGGCGGAGGCGGCGGGCGGTCGTGCCTGCGGAGCAGCCAGGGCTGCGTGGGGGTGGCGCGGGTGGGGCGCCGGGCGGCCGCTGGTGGCGCCCGCGACGGCGCAGAGCTGCGGCCGGCCGGCACGTCGGGGCAGGGCTGCGGCAGGCGGCGGAGGCGGTGGCGAGAGGGCGAGGAGGCGCTGGTGCGGAGCCTGGGCCGGCGTCCGGGGGCGGCCCGGGCTGTGCAGCGTTGGTGGTATAGTGGTGAGCATAGCTGCCTTCCAAGCAGTTGACCCGGGTTCGATTCCCGGCCAACGCAGCTGGCCAACGTTTTGCGCGGCTCCAGGGCCCCGGTGCTCAGGCCCGATGGGAGCCGGGAGCCGGGCGCGACGCTGAGTGCGTGTGTGTGTGTGTGTGTGAGAGAGAGAGAGAGAGAGAGAGAGAGAGAGAGAGAAGAAGAAGAAGAAGAAGAAGAAGAAGAAGAAGAAGAAGAAGGAGGAGGAGGAGGCGCGCAGCGTTTTGACGGCGCGGCGGGCGGGCGGTCCGGCCAGGTGGCTCGGCGGGGCCGGCGGGCGGCTGCGCGTGGCCCGGCGGGGGCCCTGGAGGCCAAGCAGAGGCGAGTGGGCGGTAGGGAGGGAGGCGCCGGGTCCAGGGCGCACGGGCCAGGCGCGCAGCCTGACGCTCCCTGGTGGTCTAGTGGTTAGGATTCGGCGCTCTCACCGCCGCGGCCCGGGTTCGATTCCCGGTCAGGGAAGCCTTTCTTCTTCCTCTCGCAAGACCGCCGCCGCACACCCCTTTTAGCCCAAGCTCGCTCGTGCGTCTCCCTGGCCCCGAGCTGACCGAGGCTGCGCGTGCGCACGAGGCCACCCGCCCCGTCGAGCCCAAGGCTGGCTTGCCTGGCGGGCTCCGTCGGGCCGGCCCAAGCCTTTTGGCCTCGCTGGCTGGCTGGCCGGCAGGTGGGCCGACTGGAGGTCTCGGCGTCTCGCGGCCGCCTCCCCCGGACGCTCGCCTGGCTCCCCGTCTCGCTCCGCCCCAGGCCCGACAGTCCGGGACGCCGTCCGACCCCAGCCGAGGCCACCGACAGGCCGGGCGCCTCGGGCCTCCGTGGGTGCTTGGACTCTCCCGCAGCACCCCTGCCGCCGGGAGAAAGGTCGTGGCGGCTCGCAGCGCCCCCACCCCCGGCCCCCCGCTGGCTCCTTGGTGAGGTGCTACTTGGCGGCGGCCGCGCTGGGGGCATGTGGGGGCGGCGGGCCGAGGCAGAGGGGGCCGGGTGTGGGGAGGGTGAGCCACCTGTCTCTCTCTGAGTCGGGGGTCACTTGCTGGAGCCCCCGGTGCCTTCTCTCGGCCGTCGGCCCGGCAACCGCCAGCGATGGCGGCGCACGTGGGTGGTGGTCTTGGGCTTGGGCGGGGATGGGAGCAGAGCGCCGGCCCCCGCCGCCCCCGCCCGGGCAGGCGGTGGTTGGAAAGCGGTTGTGGGCGTGTCCCGGTGGCCGGACCACCAGGCAGTGGAGGCCAGAGAGCAGGGAGATAGATGCAGGAGGCCAGTGGGGCTAACCCGCGGGCCGGGCAGGTGGGAGGGGGCGGAGGCACCCGGGGGACAGACGGGGTGCCCTTGGAGGCCCCGGGTCAGTCCAACTGCACGACCGCTACCCCGAATCCTGGGGCAGAGGGGCAGGCGTGTTCCCCGACACAGCTTCCTCCACCCCACGCCCCCGGCCCGCCCCGGCCCCAGCCCCACGAGGCCGGCGCCCCAGCTGGATGCCGCTCGGAAGGCGTTCCCCTTGGCGCCTTAGCGCCCACCTAGGCAGGAGAGCCTGCAGCCCTGTCTCCGCCCGGGTGCGGGTCTCCTGGCGCCGCTGCTCCTGCAGGTGAACCGCAGCGCCCGGCCTCCTTCCTGCCAACGCTTGCACGCCGGCCCTCCAAGGCTTTGCTGTGTGTCCAGAGACCGTCTGTCTCCGTCGGAGGTGCAGAGGCCGGCCCGCGCTCTGCGTGAGCCTTCCGCGGCTCGCTGGCTGGATTGGGCCACGGTCGGGCGGCGGTGGAGAGGAGCGCCCGTCGTGGGCCTCCGGGTGCTTCCCGTCAGCACGGGCAGTTCCCTCAGCGCCCTCGCCTCTCCCTCTGGCTGTATGGGTGGGGGTGGGGGTGCGGGGAGTCCGCGACGGTGGGGGATAGCGCGGGACGAGGGTGTTCTCCCCCGCGCGTCGCCTCCCACGGGGGTCAGGGCACAGGCGCAAAGCGTCCCGGAAAGAGGGGAGGGCCAGGAGCGGACCGAGCCGGGCAGTGGGAGAAGGAGTACCGGGTGTGTGCGTGGAGTGAGGGCCCGGGACGTGTGGCGCCGGCGGGCACTGGCCGAGAGTGGGGCTGGCCACTGAGGCAGGGTGTCTGCGGGGGCTCGGGTGCGGCAGGGCACCCTGCCCGGCGCCTCTCCTGCACCTGTGCACCTGTGCGGGCGGGCGAGCTGTGAGGTAGGGGACGGGACACGCTGGGCGTGTGCCTGAGGAGCCTGTGGGAGACCGGGACTGCCGGCCTTGAGTGTAGGACATGGGTGTGGGGTCCAAGGGGTCGGTGGTAGATGGAGGGTTTGAGCCTGGAGGCTGGAAGGAGCGGCACGTGGCACGTGGGGGTGGGTGGCGGTGGGGAGTGGGTCCCGGTGCCAGAGGGCTGGGAGACCCCGTGGTGGCGGTGGACGGCGGCGGGAGAGGTGCCGGGAGGCCGCTGGGCTGCGCTGGGCTGCGCTGGGCTGCGCTGCAGGGTGGCCGGGCAGACGAGAGCGGGTGAGCGAGCGAGCGAGCGAGGTGCAGGGGGCGGGGGTGGCAAGCAGGCAGCTGCGCGGCGGCCGGGCGAGGCAAAGAGAGAGAGAGAGGGAGGGAGGGAGGGACCGGGTGTCGGAGCTGTTCCCACGGGGTGAGGAATTCCACCGCCCCGGAGATGACCATTCCCCGTCATCGTCATGGGGACCACCAGCCACGTCTCAGGTGTCAGGTGTCGTCCTGGGCTTGAGATTCAGGGAGGCCAAAGGGACAGACGCAACGCACGATCATCGACAAATGAGGACTGGGAAAGGAGGGCACGGGGAGGCGGGTGACAGGGGTGGGGTCGTTCGGGCAAGAGGGGCTGCTGGGGGTGGAGGGGCCAGCGGCGCTGGTACTCGTGTTGCTGCTGCTGCCGCCGCTGCCTCCGCCGCCGCCGGTGATGGTGGTGGCGAACTTTGGCGCTGTTGGTGACGGCGTCCCCCGGGGCCCCGGTGTAACGGTGGACTCGGTGAGCGATGGGGGTCGGGGGTCCGGGAAGGCCTTCGGTGCCGCCGCCGGCGATGCCCTTGCCCGTGCGCTGGCCTCGGTCCTGCTGCTGCTGCTATCGCGGTGGTGGTGTGCTGGTGGTCCTGGGGCTTGGTGGCGACTCGGTGCTGGTGGGGTGGTGGTGAGGGAGGGTGGAGGACTTCAGGGCCGTGGGCCATGCTACCCGTGCCGGTGTGCTGATGGTGGCCTCGGTGGTGGCGGTGACCGCGGAGGACTTCAGTCTGTTGGCGATCATGCCTACGCTGGCCTGCTGGCGGTGGGCACGTCCCGCTGCTGCTGCTGCTGCTGCTGCTGCTGCTGCTGCTGGTACAACTGCTTCTGGCATGGTGGTGGTAGTCCTGGTGCTGGTGCTGGTGCTGGTGCTGGTGTGGGGATGGTGGTCCTGGGGGTTGGTGGTGGACCAAGTGCTGCGGGGGTCGTGGAGGCCGGGCGAGGGGGGGAGGTGACCTCCGTGCCCTTGGCCGTGATGCCCATGCTGGTGCGCCGCCGTTCGTGGACCCGACGTGCTGGTGACAGCCGTGGCGGTGGCGCTGTCCCTCGAGGCTGGGTGTGCTGGCGCCGGTGCTGGCTAGGCTGCATGGACCTGGTGCTCGCGGTGACTTTAGCAGTGGGGAGTGGCCCGTGTTTGAAGGAGACCGCGGCCAGGTGGCCATAGAGAGCATCCCGGGGCTGCCAACGGGAGGATGTCGGGCCGTGAAACGGGGCTCCCTGGCGCGCTCCAAGGAGTGGCTGAGGGCCCCTCCAGAGGAGGGGTGGCAAGATGGTTGGTGGTCGGTCGACGTGCAAAGAGAGGAGGGTTTGGGGAGTGTGGGTAGAATGAGCCATTGAGGGAGGGAATGTGAAAAGCATGGAGGTGGGCTGTGCCCGGGCGGGCGCGGGCGGTGCTTGGAAGCATTGCTTGAAGTGACGTGGGTGAGCGAAGCGCCGTCCGGGTCAGGGTCATGGAGAGAAAAAGGGCAAGGACAACGTGGGGCCGGGCAAGGGACCTGGGCCACGTCGGGCGGCAGGGGGCGGGCAGCCGGGTGGAGCGTGGCGGCCAGGGCTGGCGGCCACGGGCGAGAGACCAGAACAGACAAGTCGGCAGGGGGAAGCGGGGCGGGGCAGGAGGGCAGGGCCCCCGGCGTGAGCACAGCTGGTTCAGGCTCAGGCCCTGTGGCTTGAGCGCGTGCGCGAGGAAGCCGGGCGCGCGCGGCCAAAAGGGGGCGGCGCGCTGCATGGGCCGGGAATCGAACCCGGGCCTCCCGCGTGGCAGGCGAGAATTCTACCACTGAACCACCCATGCACCGGTGGCGGCGGCCACCAGACGGCTTCCCCAGCGGCGCTCGTCGTCGTCCCGGCACGGCCAGTGGTGAGCACCCGCTGCGCGGGGGCGGGCGGCGGGCCCGCGGTCTGCAAGACAGGCTCCGCGCGCGTGCAGATGCGCCGAGGGCTCGGGCTCGGGCTCGGGCTCGGGCTCGGGCCGGCGCGCGGCGCCCACGGTCCCAGCGAGGCCCCGAGGCGGACTCGGCTCACCCTGCGCCCTCTCTCCCTGGGGCGGGGCCGCCGCCAGACACTGTCCTGCCGGGAGGAGCAGCCTGGCCAAGCCTGACCCGCGCCCGATTCCCAGGCAGCGCTGGGCGTCTGTGGCCGGCGCAGCTCAGCGCGGACCTTCCCTTCCCTCCCGGCGCCCCCCCGAAGGCCCATGGGCGGATGGCTCTCCGGCCCGTGCAGTGCGCGCCGGCGGGGGCCGGCTGGGGCCCGGAGCTCGGATTGTGTGCGCTCCCGGGGTGCCGCGGGGTGGGGGGGGGCGAGGTGGGTGCGCGTGTGTGCGTGTCGGCGTCGGTGTCGTCGTCGGAGATGGGGGCCGCCGAGTAGCGCCCAAGCCAAGCGGCCAAAGAAAGGCGTGTGAGCTCTGCCCGCAGCTCTCCGTCGGGGCCGGCTGGGCTGCGGTGGGGGTGAGGCCGGCAGGTGCGCTTGGGCGGAGCGGCCGCCGGCTGGCTGGCTGGCGGGCGGCGCGGTGAGGGAGCGCGCTGGCGTCCTGGAGCCCCGGCCCCGCAGCGGCTTCCGGCGCGGAGGGGGCCCGGGGAGGCAGGGCTGCCTTGCGCTCAGGGCTCCCCGGAGCCACCACGGCGGGGTGGACCCCACCCCGCCCCCCCGGGCCAGGCCCAGCGAACGGGGCGGGGGTCCCGTCTCTGGCTGGCGCGCGGAGGGCTCGGCTGCCCGCCTGGCGGGCGTGTGGCCGTGGTGAGGCCTCCGGGTGGCCACGCCTCGTGGGCGCCCCGGGGACGGAGGGGGTGGAGACCACGGAATGAATGGGGGCCGGCGGAAAGGACAGGCCG
>NC_132875.1:2730000-2837500 GCF_048164855.1 Canis lupus baileyi | reverse complement strand
GAAGCCTTTCTTCTTCCTCTCGCAAGACCGCCGCCGCACACCCTTTTTAGCCCAAGCTCGCTCGTGCGTCTCCCTGGCCCCGAACTGACCGAGGCTGCGCGTGCGCAGTTGGTTTATATTTGGAAGGCTATTTGGGGCTGCTGTGCACCTCCGCCAGGATATACTCCCCCTTTCTCTCACCCCTTATGCCAGTTTCCTGTGCGAGTGCTTCTCCAGCCAAATCACACACCGTCCTTTTGTGAAGTCTGCATTCCATTCAGATGTGTATTCTATTACCAGTATGTAACACGTCCATATACTAGGTTTGTCTTTCCCTCCCTTCCGTGTTCTGTCCTATCTTTGACGACCTTTTGGAAGGCTACTCCCTTTGGAAGAATGCTTTTTTTTCCGTATTTCACTCTACTTGTTATTTTTGTGGCCGTGCTGGCAGGAATCAAAAATTCCTGTTTTTTTAGGTGATCCTGCAGAACACTCCCCGACTGCTTAGGCATTTAGCCTCTTGTTGTGGGAATGTCCACTCTCATAGTAATACCTATCTATATTCTGAAACTAATGGGTTTCTTTAGTATAGGATGTTGATCATAAGACCCTGGTAAGAAAATGTAAAGAGAATCCAAACTCTTTTGGCCCGTGCCCAGTGGTCTGCTGTTACCCCTGTGCGTGTAACTAATTTGGTCTGTGATTTTTTTTTTTTTTTATGAAAACCTTTGATTCAACCCCAAAGGTGTCCAGGAGGAATCAATGTGTTTCAGTGTTACCTGCTTCAATGTCTAGCATAGAAACTCCGTGCTACTATGTTCTGTTTTATGAAGACGACTTTGATCAGGTTTTAGAAGCAGGATGAACTACCTTGTTTACATTTAGCAAACTGTCCATATTAAGTGTACCAGTATTGGTGTTTTTCTGAGTTTAAGCATGTGTAATGGACGATCTGGGCTTCTTTAGCCAGGCGTCTCCGAATGGCAGCATCTACCAGTGGAAATGCCAGAAGTTTTGGTAAAATGCAAATGCCCTTGCTGTTAAAAAAAATCCTGAAAAGTTAATGTTCTTACAATGTCATAGAACCGGTCAAATTACTTTTATTACTAAAAGTTATTTCCCTGATTTAGAGTAACTTGCAGTTTGTTTTCACATTTCAGTGTAAAAATGTATGGTTATACTCATAAATTAGTAATTCTCTATGGAGTTCCAGAGCCCCTTTGGCGATGGTTTTGAATCACTATGAACGGAGTACTGGTAGGTGTTCAATCTACCCTGTATCTCAGGTCTCCAGATGCTGTTTTGCCTCCCCACGGAATATTTAGGACTGCTCGAGAGTCACATTCAGGAGGAACTTTGGACATCACTGTCGTTTTTAAGTTAAGTATTTTAATAAATGCTGGAACAGCTGGGTTTAAAATTCACAAAGAGGTAATGTGACTGATATTCCTAAAAGCTTAGGGAAAGAAGAACATCAGGGTGGTTTCCCAACCTGGGATGTTAGTTCAAATCAGCCGCAAGCTGTTTCCCCAGCACTCCCCCTCCCTGTGCCGGTTCCTCTCCCTCCCACCATTCTCAAGTTCCTCCGGTGCTGAATTTGGTCTCCTTCTGTGCAGGTCTCAACTTTGGGAGAAAGAAGCAGCCACTGCCTGCTGGTGCCAAGAAATTGGGAAGAAAAGAAGCAAGGACCCTAGTCGCACAACTGGGGTGGTTTAATGATCTGGCTTTTAGAACCACACAACTGGGATCTACTTGCAATCTCAAGGTGAAAAAAAAAAAAGGAGTCTCACAGGTAATACTAGTGTCTCATTAATAATCTATAAATACGACCTGCAAGAGCAGGCAGAAAGGCGTAGTCTCTGTGGCGCAATCGGTTAGCGCGTTCGGCTGTTAACCGAAAGGTTGGTGGTTCGATCCCACCCAGGGACGACTGAAGTTTCAGTTTTCCTTTTTTTCCTATTAAACATCAAAGTTCCACTTCTAATCCAATATTCTACGAATCAGTTAGTAAAAGAACATCTAGTAAGATGTTCTCTAGTAAGAGATATTCCCCAGGTCCTGCATCCCATGAGATCAGGAGCTATCTACGGCCAAACTAGAGACACGGTACTTCTTTTCCTTCTGGAAGCTAAACCTTTCATAGCTGTATTTCTGCAGAATTCCATAGCCAGTGGGCCTCTGCAAATGAGTGGTGCTAATACTAAAATCAGTTAAGGCTCTTTCACATCTGTTTATTCTTGCAGCGAATGCTAAGCTCCTGGAGAAATTCAATGATCCCTGGACAAGTTTAAAAGGGATTAAAGTTTAGCATTTCATGCATTGATGTGCTCTAATTTGTCCTACTACCTACTCATAGTTGGGCACTGCCCTTATACATAGGGCTACAGTGAAGGTCCTAGAAATAATCTTTTAAGGGCTTTGCCTGTGACTCCCAACTCTTTTCCTTTCGTATTACACTCTTTTGGTGATCCTGTCAACTTTCTTTTTTTTTTTTTTTTTTTCCTGTCAACTTTCAAATTTGTGTCTCCAGAACTTCTCCGAATTCTAAACCCAGCCACGCGTCCACCTGCCTGCCTCATGACCCCTTCCTTAGGGTCATCCTCTTCCTAACTGAGTCCAACTTCTCCCCAGTCCCTAGGCAGGAGTCTTTTCCAGGATTTCCACTCCTAGGGAATTGATGGCAGTGCCATCACCTTTAGGGAAAACAAGCCAGATAGCAACGAGACTTCCTTGACTTCGCCCAGCAAATCCATGGGTCATCAGGTTCTTGCTATTTTAACTTCTTTGCCTTCCCTTCCACTGCCAGTTTCCTTGGGAAGTGGACCCAGCTCAGCCTGAAAAGTCCTGGTTTAGTATGAGGTACGTGTTGCCAGAACTCGGGTTTTGGTTTGTTCCCACTCGAGGGAACTGCAGGGAGCTGGACTCCACTTCAGCCAAAGCCGACTTTTCATCCTCTCAGATGTCCTTCTTAGCTCAGGAGTCAGGACAGGAAGACCATGGAGGGGAAACTCAGTTGGCTCAGACTTTCTTCCAGAACGCTTTTAGAAGAACAAAATCCTGCCTTGTCCCTAGTCTCTGCCTATGTACCTGTTATTCATCTACTTGTTTATGCACACACGCGTTCATTCATCAAACATATGTTGACAACTGTCATGTGCCGGGCACTCTGCAAGGACCTGCAAATAAAATGATGAGCAGAAAACAGATACAGTTATCATATTTATTCAGTTCATAAACCGCTTTCTATAAGGCCTGACGACAAGAACTGTGTGATCCAGTTGTGCTCTCTGGGAGAATTTCCAGTACAAAGGGGGCTCCCTGGTCCCTGATTCTTTCTCCTGCCGTTTACAAAGCTAGGGAGGCTAGAGAGCTATGCCATCCACTTGCCCTGTATTGGCTGAAGGGAATTGGCTTGGGGGATCATCCAAACCTGTTGTGCTGCTGGTTTTCAGGCTCAGGAGAGTAGAGCAGGGCCTTTGGCTGCATAGAGTCAAGCTCCCCAAAGTGCTGCAGTTACCTTGGTGCTTGGCCACAAGTCATTCAATAGGAACTGCCAGTCCATGACTCTACCCGATGTTTCTAGTGTCATGAGTTAGACTTTCTGCTCTCAGGTTGAAGCTTGGTGGTTCACAGTACCAAGTGGTTCACCCAGATTGCTGTCCTTTGAGCCAAAAGCTTCGTTCCTTTGCCCCCAGAACTCCCGTGTTCTCCATTCTTTCGTAAGCTCCTTATCTCCTTTCTGAATAATTTCTGGTATACGTGAGGCTCCTTGGGCAGTTTCTTTCTGTCTGTCTGTCTTTTTTTTTTTTTTTCCTTTTTTTTAAATCTTAAGCAGCCTCCATGCCCAACGTGGAGCCCAATGATGCGGAGCTCCAACTTATGACCCTGAGATCATGATCTGAGCTGAAATCATGAGTCAGATGCTCAACCAAATAAGCTTGAACAGTTTCTTCTTGGACAAAAGACTTTTGTTGTTCGCTTCGGCAGCACCTATACTAAAACTGCTCAAAAGACTTTTGAGTAAGAAATGCCTGGGTGACTCAGTGATTGAATGTCTGCCTTCAGCTTGGGGCGAGATCCTGGGATCCCGGAGTTCCAGAATCAAGTTCTACATCGGGCTCCCTGCAGGGAGCCCGCTTCTCCCTCTGCCTGTGTCTCTGCCTCTCTCCTCTCTCTCTCTCTCTCTCTCTCTCTTTCTCGGTGTCTCTCGTGAATAAATAAAATCTTTTTTTTTTTTAAATGTAAAACTCAGTAACAGAAAAATATAGGAATCTCAAAGGGCTTTGTTGGGGTGGAAGGCAGACAGGATATTGTGAATATTCTGGAAAGCGAATCCAACAACCCAAGGTCTGCTGTATAGCAAGTTAATGGTCATCTATTGTCATCTAGGAATCTGCATTGCTAATGACTTAAGACTTTGTCACAGAGGGGAGAAATTTAAAGACTCAGAAAGTCTCCTTAAAAGAAAATGGTGTGATCACTTCCCTACATTTTCAATTTATGGCACAGGTTAAAATGAAGAGACTTCAGTGAAACTCCAAAAAGTGTATACAAAATTGTTCCACCTTCTTTTTAACAGTTTATTGTTTAACATACAACAACCTGCCCATATTTAAAATAGACAGTATGATGTTTTGACATAGGTACACACTAGTGAAGCCATCATTGTAATCGAAATAATGAATATATCCTTCATCCCCAGAAGTTTCCTTATAGCTTTCGATAAGGCTTCCCTTCTGACCCTCACTAAGTCATGCCCCCACTGACCTGTGCATCTTGAGCAAATACTAATCTGCTCATGGTCACTGTAGATTAGTTGGCATTTTCCTTTTTTTTTCTTTTTCCTTTTTTTTGAACATTTATATCCATTTATTTGGGATAGCTGGCATTTTCTAGAGTTTTACGTAAATGGAGCCATATAGTAAGTCCTCTTTTGTTTGGCACCCTGAGACTTTTTAAACTTTCATCATTCTAGCACATGGGTAGTGTTATGTTCATACCCACTAGGATGGTTATCATTTTAAAAATAACAACAACAAAAGAAAATAAAAAGTGTGAGCAGGAAGGAGAAATTAGAACCACCAAGCATTGCTGGTGAGAATGTACATGACCCAGCAATTTCACTACAAGGTATGTGCCCAAAATAGTTAAAACCAGATACTCAAAACTAGTCCTTGCCCACGAATGTTCAGAGCTGCACTGTTCACAGCAGTCGGAAGGTGGAAACAACCCAAATGTCCATCAGTGGATGAATACATTAACAGCATGTGGCACATACATAGGGTGCAATATTATTCAGCCATAAAAAGAAATGAAGTACTGATCCATGCCACAGCTTGGATGAACTCAACAGTACACTAAGTGAAAGAAGCCAGAGACAAATCACATAGTGTGTGATTCCATGCATACGAAATATCTAGAGTTAGTTATCTCCAGAGGAACAGAAAGCAAGCTGATGGCTTCTAGGAGCTGGGAGGAGTGTGTATGAAGGATCGCTTCATGGATGCAGGGCTTTATTTTGGGATGCTGAACATGTTTTGGAACTAGACAGTTAAGGTAGTCACACAGCTTTAAGAATGTACTAAATGCCACTGAATTGTTCACTTTAAAATAGCTAAACTTAAAAAAAATAAAATAAATAAATAAATAAATAAATAAATAAATAAATAAATAAAATAGCTAAACTTAGGGATGCCTGGGTGGCTCAGTGGTTGAGCATCTGCCTTCGGCTCAGGGCGTGACCCTGGAGTCCTGGAATCGAGTCCTGCATCGGGCTCCCTGCATGGAGCCTGCTTCTCTCTCTATGTCTCTGCCTCTGTGTGTGTGTATCTCTCATGAATAAATAAATAAATAAAATCTTTTTTAAAAATAATAAAAATAAAATAGCTAAACTTATATGCATAAGTTTAAATTTTAAAAAGATAACTCAGCATGGTCCCTGAAGTCCAGTGGTCCGCAGGTTTGATCATAAGTCAGTATATTGGTGGTTCAAGTCCCCCAGGGGAGGTGTGTTGCTAACCTACTCTTCCCCAGCCCTCCTGCTTCTCTGCCAGAAGGGACTTTTTCCTTCTTAATTCATCCCTGTTTTGTGACCAGATGAGGCATCTTTGCTTTATACCCAGTGAGGGCAAAAGCTCTGAAAAAACAATTACCCTAAACTGAAGCCTACCTAACCAAGGCGGCTTTCTCTTCTGTGTGCTTCATATAAGGAGCCGCCTTCTGGGACATTTAATTTTGTGTGTCAACTTGACTGGGTTGTGGGGTGCCCAGATATTTGGTCAAACATGATTTGGAACGTTGCTGTGAGGATGTTTTTGGCTGGGATGAACATTTAAATCAATAGATTGAATAAAGCATATTGCCCTCCCTAACGTGGGTGGGCCTCGCTCAATCAGGTGGTGGCTGGAAGAGACTAAAAATACCGCCTGCTCTCTCTCCAGTAAGAGAGAACTATCTGCTGGGTTGCCTTTGAGCAGGGACATCGGGTTCTTCCTGCTTTGGGGCTTTTCCTAGGTCTCCAGCCTGCTGGCCTTGATCTTTGGGCTTGAAATGCAGTAGCAACTCCCGTGGTGCTCAGGCCTTCAGGCTCCAACTGGAACCAAGCCATCAAACCGTCATCCCTCCTGGGTCTCCAGCTTGCCAACCCACTCTGCAGCTTGGGACTCCATAATCACGTGGTCTGCAGAGACAGCTACAGGTGTACAGTATGTCTTCTATTGGTTCCGTTTCTCTGGAGAGCTCTAAGACCCGTCCCACGCGGGTCCCCTCTTCTCCTTCCTCGCATTAAGTCCTAGCAGAAAATCTGAGGGCTCTTCAGATTACAGGAAACGGAAACAGCCTCATCATTTTTTTTTTTAATTGGAAACATGCTACTGAATGCAATTTTAAGGAGAAAATGCATACCTGTTAGCCTACTACCTTCAATCCATGTGGGAGCTGCTGCTAGGGCTGCTGAGGTGAAAACACTCCCCAGAGGACTTGTCCATCCTAGAGGGAAAGCCATGGAGGTTAGTATGGGAAAACTGTATGCTTAAGGAATATGCTGGGTAGGAAAAGTTCCAAGCTCATTCCCAAGGGTGCTGTGATTCAACTAGTGGTGGGGTCTGGGGAAAGGTTCCTGGTGGGTGGGATGGAGGAAGATGACTCAGTTTGGGAGAGCATGACCTTGGCTCCAAGGTGTGGGGCGAGGGCCTCTATACAGGAGTGGGCCTGGAAGCTCGGAGAAGTAGGAGCGCCTGGTATTTGTAGCTGTGGGGAATAGTACAAAGGGAAGGCCGCATACCACATTAAATAAAATTTAATATTTTAAATTTCTCAAGCTAGGAAAGAGTAAAATACAATAAGATCTTCCCACCCACCTTGACAAAAGTAGGTCTTAAAGGACCTATGAGGCCAGATGTGTATTTAGAATCCGGTGGACTCAGCTCTGTGCCTGAGCACCGGGCTGGGGGAGGACCCTCCTCTCAATTCTAGCTCCTTCCAGCAGGGAGAGTGGTCTTGCGCACCCGTCCGGGCACCTCACCTCCCACTACCAGGCTCTGACCCCTGCAAGCAGCCCTTTTTTGGCCACCTGCTGATCCTTCCCAGCTCACACATGGTGGGGGTGGGGGTGGGTGAGAGGGCATCCTAACCCACCCCTGCAACACTGACGGGGGGGGGGGGGGGGGGGGGGGGGGCACTCTAACCAAACTTCAGGCCTTTGCGAGGGTCATTCCGGGTCCCACCTAACAGCATGGCCTAGAGGAGGGGTGCAGCGAAAATGTAGGAAAAATTGTCCTCTTCCCTGGCTTGACTTGTGACAGTCTTTCTTGTGGCCTTTCTGCCACTTAAAGTCTCCTTCCAGCCCCTGACCCAAGTGGCAGTCACAGCATCCAGCACCACACCCGCCCCCTCAAAACACTTTCCAGACATTTCTAAAGATCTCCAACAGGTGCCTGCATCATTCTCAAGATCCTATTCCAAGAGACGCGGCCCTGGCGTCCCCCACACCCCTCCCTGGTGGTCTAGTGGTTAGGATTCGGCGCTTTCACCGCCGCGGCCCGGGTTCGATTCCCGGTCAGGGAAGCTTGTCCTTTTTCCGCCCCACAAGTGGGCGGGGCTCCGGATTCTCGCCCACAGGCCAAGCTCCGGTCGTATGATCTGCTATTTTAGTAGGATCGGTCCTCATCTATTTACCATAGTTCCTGTCTTACAGGTAAAGCGAACTAATTACCGTATAGAAATATATTCTGGTTTTTACAAAAGACCAAGCAGCAGAGGATCTGGTAAAATCACGTACGTTGTCTCCACCCCTGGAATGTGACTTAAGGTTTCCCTGAACGTGGGGGGGGGGGGGGGGACACATGCCTCCATTGCTGGGAGCCTGCCTGCACCAGCCAAACCCTAAGAGCTGTCACAGTCGTTTGACACAACTCCCTTGTGTCGGGTAGAAATGTTCTCCTAGGAAAAGAATGACTCTTATTTTCCAACAAAGGGGGGCCGAGGCAAGTTTGAATCCCCACGAGGACTTTCTCATTCTTCACAGGGTCCTTGTCCCTTCAACACCGGTGACACGACCTGAGGGCCTCGGGAAAGAGCCTCGGTTAAAACGGAGTCACTCGGAGCAACAGTAGAAGGTGGCGGGTGAGCAGAAAGAAAACAGGCTTCCCTGACCGGGAATCGAACCCGGGCCGCGGCGGTGAAAGCGCCGAATCCTAACCACTAGACCACCAGGGAGGGGCGCCTGGTGGGGTCCGGCAGCACCTTGTGACAAAGGATCTTAGGACCCAGTCAAGCCTGCGGTAGAAACTTCAGATGTCTGAAGAGTATCCCGGAAATTTTAAATAATCTTGAACGTGTTCCTCCTAACTGGAGTCCAGAGGGGCAGTGGAGCCTGCGTGTGAGCAGAGAAGCTACTGGGAATATTCGTGAACACCGTCCTTGCTGCCATTTGCATGTAGCGTTTGCTAGTTGGTTGCACACAGAATTCCAGAAGGACCCGGGAGGCAGGCAGTGGGCGTCCCAAGACTTGGTGAAGCATGAAGTGAGCCCCTGGCCTCCGTGAGGACCTGCCGGCCCAGAGGCCACACTGGCCAACCCACGCAGAATTTGCTTCCAAGGCAAAAAGGAAAGGCCTTCTAAGAAAAACCAAGGCCAAGGAATGCTCTCCCAGCCTGTCTCAGTGACTTCCCGGGTTAGCCAGCCGCTGGGGGGCGGGGGGGGGGGGGGGGGGGGCAATGACACAGGAGGAAAAGCAAAGTGAGCACAGGCCAGTGTCTTCTCCTTTCCGTCCGTCCTTCCTTCCTTAGCAGCAAGCCCAAGGGAGGAAACGGCGTAGAACGTGCGCGCTTAGAAGTAAACCAAACCCAGTGGGTCAGCTCTGCGCCTCGGCCCGGCCGGTCTGGTCGGGACAACCACCCCTGCGGCCCCAGCGGCTGTGAGACGGGGACTGCGTGGTTCAGTGGTGCTGCCTGAGTTGAACGCTTTTATATGTGACCTGTCAACTAAACACAAATCCAGACTTAGAAAAGGAGAGACTTCTCGAAAAGGAGGGCATGGCCCCAGCTCAGAAATCTGCAAATGTCTCAAATCAAACAGCACAGGGTGATTCTTTCGCAGGGAAGGGCAAGCAGAGCTTAGCAGAAACTTTTAGGGGGAAGTTGAGGCAGTGGGGGAGAGAACAGAGCGTGATGAGAGCAGCTTCCCAGGAAATGGGTTTCGCTTCGGTCAACGGAGAGTCACAATAAGCTAGTAAATGGGACACGCTCTGCATATTTGCTGGATCTTGGGGACACGCCACGGCCCGAGGGCCTGTGGGGAGGAGAGAAGCTCCACGACGGTTAACTCAAGCTAAGGCAGAGGCTGAGAAATGGGCCCTGCCCTTCTGATGAGAACTGGTAAAATCCACGCTAATTATTTTAATGTTTCTTTACATAGAACGACATTAAATAGCAAATAAAAAGCCACCCCGACGAGCTGGGAGGGAAGGCTCAGGAAGGGGAGAAGCTTTAAGTTTCACTACCCCTAGCAGCACATTTCTGCTGACGGGCTCGTCTCCCACTGAGCCCCACAGCGCTTGTCCTTGTCGCTGATCCGAGGACCAGATGGTAAGTTGAGTACAAATACATTTGCATTTTCATGGTTTGAGGCTTCTTTCTCAAGCGTCCCAGCTGGAGTGGGAGGCTCGGTTTGGTTGGCCATCCTCCCCGTCCTGCGTCTCGAGCAAGCGGCCGAAGACCTGCGGACACCCGGGCTGCACCTGCCAGGCAGGCCTCGGCTGTCCCCCAGGTGATTTTGCCTGTGGGACAGGGGACAGACGTCCACAGACGGTCGGTTCTCACGATGGCCTGCTGCCCTCTCCTCCGGCGGGAGCCCAGCAGGGCAGGCCTCGCTCCAGAGCCTGCAGTTGGATTTTGCTGCCCCGTTGCTTCTGCAAGGCCGAGCCTCACCCCTGCTCGCCCACTCCCACGCGGGGCCCGGCAGCCTCACCCCTCCCAGCAACCTCTGCATCCACGGTGGGAAGAGGGGCTGGCTATGACCCCCAACCACAACCCTGGGGGCGCAGGTGGCCTGGGCGGGGGAGGGGCGGAAAGCCAGCGATGTTTCTGACGTTCTCCTCCACCTGTCACGGGAGCGGTAGCCTGGAGCTGGGGCACAAGAGCAACCAAAGCCCTGTAGCTCGTTGGTCTCCTTCCTCATTAGCGAGCGTAGTGGTGACTCATTCCCATCTTATTCCCATAAGAGACCAGGGTTTAGTAACTCCCGGCCACTGAACTGATTTGTTACGTCACTGCTTCTGCTTACTCCTCTTATTTCCAAGCTTACACGTAAAATCAAGCAGTTAGTTACCATATAGGAATACACCCCTGTTTTACAAGAAATCCAAAGGGATGAAGGGTGGCATTCTGATCCTGCAAGCCCGGTGGGGTATTTGCCTGGCTCTGGACTTGCCTGCCAGGTGCCAGCCACCAGGGGGAAGACCGAAAGGATAAAATTCCTGGGCCGCCTAGAACTCCAATTTTAACCATTTTAAGGATTTCAAAGTGAGAGAGTTTCATAGTTACTTATACTGTGCTTCCATTGACATAGATATGGACCTAAACCTTTCTAGATTTAGCAGATATCTGAATTGCTGTGCATGTTTCCGAGTGAAAGTGTAATAACAGCTCAGTGACTTTCCGGGGAGGAGGAGCATTCTGGAATCACTGGAAGGACATCTTAAGTCTCCACAGCCTGCCTGGACCTCAGGTGCTGATCAGCCCAGCAACCGGGTGTTTGACTCTGCCCTTTGTCTCTATTGAGAATCACAGCTAGAAGGACTCACATTCTTTTTTTTAACATTTTATGTATTAAAAAATTTTCTTAAATAAGAAAAAAAGATGTTATGTATCTATTCATGAGAGACACAGGCAGAGACAGAAGCAGGCTCCACTGCAGGGAGCCCGATGCAGGACTCGATCCCAGGACTCCAGGATCATGCCCTGAACTGAAGGCAGACACTGAACCACTGAACCACCCAGGCTTCCCATGAACTCACATTCTTAATTCACACCTTTGAGTAAAGGATCAGCATTCTTACTTTTAAAATATATTTCAAAAGAAATGAAATATATAATATATAATGAAATATATTAAAAAGAAATGAAACGGGCTCGCAGGAGAGGTTGCAGAGAGGCTGTTGACATCAGGCTAAGGTGCTCGCGGATGGGAGCCCCCACTGCACCCCACCCTGACTGCCCCCTCCCTCAGCCCAAGGGTCCCTCCAGCCAGCCCAGAGTCCACTTTAATTTTTTAAGACTTTATTTATTTGACAGAGAGAGGAAGAGAGAGCCAGAGAGCACAAGCAGGGGGAACAGCAGAGGGAGAGGGAGAAGCAGGCTCCCTGCTGGGCTGGGAGCCCAGGCCCGGGGATCATGACCTGAGCCAAAGGCAACCGCTCCACCGACCGAGCACCCAGGCGCCCCTCAGGGTCCCCTTTAATTCTTGACTCAGGGCTCGACTCGGGGTGAAGGAAGCAGTGGCCTTCCCTCCGGCTGGAGCGGGGCTTTGGGAGAGATGAAGCAAAGTTCTGGGCTCCCGAAGTGGCAGTGGTGATTTCCGAGTCTGGCTTCTGGAATCACCCACGGCCGACCTGCTACCAGGCTCGGGATCACAGCGCTGGGGCCGGGGCGGTGGCAAGCTGGGTGCTGGGCCCAGCAGGTGGCCAGCACCTGGGTGAGACTCACCTGGGAAGCGGAGCAGGCGGGCACCTGGGGTGCGGCTGGTTGGCCGCCTTCGCCTTTTATCCAGCGCTCGTTGGTGCCATCCTAGCCCCGGAAGGCCTTTCCTGAGCCGAGTGTCCTGCTGAGCTCTGCGCTTTGGAGTGACTTCACCGTTCTCCAACTTTCTAAGCCTTAGTTGGGTCTCCACTGAGAGCCCCAACTCCTCCGCACCCCCCCCCCCCAGAGCCCCCGCATAGGTAATATGATCTTGTGATTTAACAAGAAACGCACACCTGGGTCTTCATGCCAGGCCGGCGGCCAGGACTCCTAAAACCTCTAATTTCCTAAGAAATTACACCTAAGGAAAGGTGCTAGGACGCTCTTTTGTCCTAACATTGGTTCTTAGACCTGTTTCCTGGCACAGAGCTCCGAACCCCGCGGAATTTCCTGGGTGGGCGCGTGTTCTTTTCTGACGAGGGGACTCCTGGGGGCCCCTGGAGAGCTTCAGGATGGGGCCTAGTCCCCAGAAAAACCATGATGGTTGGAAGCTTGGAAATGTCAGCGACAGCCCCCCTCCTCTGGAGAGAGGATAATGGATCGTTCCTACCTGATGAGGCCTCCCCAGAAACAGTCCCTTAGGTAGGGGCTTGGCGGGGCTCCGCGGTTGGGGACCACAGGGCGGTGCTGGGGTGGGGGTGGCCCACACGGAAAGCCCGTGCCCCCCGCCCCCGCCCAGGCACCCGACCCAGGCCTCCCTCCAGGCCCTTCCCGAGTCGCCACCGGTATCAGCCCCAGCAGGCGGCCGAGGGAACCTGCGCGGCCCAGCTGGTCCGGCAGGCGCAGGTGCACCTGTGGGGCCGACGCCGGCGGCTCCAGGGTCAGCACCGCGCTGCCGGCAGGGCCAGGGCGCCGGGGCCCAGGCGGGACCCCCCACGTCTGGGGCGCAGACACCGAGCGTGAGGCGTGAAGGGGACTCGCGGGGGAAAGACACGGGAGGCGGGACGGAGGCGTCCTCCGCAAGGGCCAACACCCAGTGTTCTCCTTGTCTCGGACGGAAGCCGCTTTTCCGCACCCGGCGGAGCCGGCGCCGGCCCCCTGCTTCCCCCCTCACCCCCGCCCCCCGCCCCCCGACCCGGGGCGCAGCCGCGGGGCCCGGCGAGGAGCGCCGTGACGGCCGAGGCTGCCTGCAGGGGGCGCCGGCGGTCAGGCCCGCGGCCCCCAGCGCCCCGCAGCGCCCCGCTCCCAGCACCGCCCCCCAGCGCCCCGCGGCTCCCAGCGGCCCCAGCGCCCCCCGCAGCCCCCAGCGCCCCGCGGCTCCCAGCGCCCCCCAGAGCCCCCCGCAGCCCCCAGCGCCCCGCGGCTCCCAGCGGCCCCCAGCGCCCCCCG
The DNA here is from genome assembly GCF_048164855.1 of Canis lupus baileyi. Lineage (NCBI taxonomy): Eukaryota > Metazoa > Chordata > Mammalia > Carnivora > Canidae > Canis > Canis lupus. Next base: position 2,823,956 of record NC_132875.1, on the reverse strand, counting down.
CAGCCCCCAGCGCCCCGCGGCTTCCAGCGCCCCCCAGAACCCCCCGCAGCCCCCAGCGCCCCGCGGCTCCCAGCGCCCCCCGCAGCCCCCAGCGCCCCGCGGCTCCCAGCGCCCCCCGCAGCCCCCAGCGCCCCGCGGCTCCCAGCGCCCCCCAGCGCCCCCCGCAGCCCCCAGCGCCCCGCGGCTCCCAGCGGCCCCCAGCGCCCCCCGCAGCCCCCAGCGCCCCGCGGCTTCCAGCGCCCCCCAGAGCGCCCCGCTCTCAGCGCCCCCTCCAGCACCCCGGCCCCCCCGCGCCCCGCTCCCAGCACCCCGCCCCCCCAGCGCCCCGCGGCTCCCAGCGCCCCGCGGCCCCCAGCCGCCCCAGCCAAGGCCGCTGCGCAGGCGCCCGCTGCCGGCCGGTTTCCGTAGTGTAGTGGTTATCACGTTCGCCTCACACGCGAAAGGTCCCCGGTTCGAAACCGGGCGGAAACACGCGTATGTTTTGGCCGCGACGCGTCCTTTTCCGGCCCCGGAGAGGGAACGCACGCTGGCCGCGCAGAGAACGAGCCCCCGCTTGCAGCCGGACCCCCGACGGCCGGGTTCCCGGTCAGACTCCGCCCGGTGCCGGTCCCTTCGGTGGGGACCGCGGCGGACGCGCCTCCTCCGGGGAGTCGGCCGGGCTGGCTTTCCCCGAGGACGGCCCGCAGGACAGAGGAGCCCTGCCGCCCCCCCCCCCGCCCCCACCTGCCTTTACTGGTTTCTCTTCTCCGTCTGAGCTTCCACCCGCCCCCGGTCCGGGTCCCGGTCCCCAGCGGTGATGGCCCTTCTCGGTCTCCGCGGCCTCTCCCCACGGGGACTCCGTACGCCGTCGGCTCTCGGTCAGGTGGATGCAATAGGGTTTCCTCTAATTAGTCATTGTCACTATCCAACCCCGTCCTCCCCCCAAATGGGCAGTTTGCACACACACGTCACCAAAGAAGACAGATGAGAGGCAAAGGATCACACGAAAGGTGTTCACCATCGTTTATTAGGGGAGCACAAAGTTCAAACACGCTGGACACGGCCAGGCGGGGGGACAAGGGCTGCCCCACCCGGGAGCTGCTCCCGGAGCCTGCAGGGGAAGCCGCGCTCCTGCCCTGCTGCTGTGAATGCAAAATCCACTTGCAGCTTCTTTACAAGTTAAACTCCTACCATAGGTCTCAGCCATTCTAATTCTTGGTATTTACCAAGTGGAAAGAGAGCACCAGGCACAACCCAAAGGCCATTTAACAGGTGACAGTGAACTGTGGTGTCCCCTGCGACAGAGTGCCGGTGACCCTCCGCCCCCAGAAAAGGGAATGAACCCTTGACACACCATGGCTCTTGAAATAATTATGCTGGGTGAAAACCCAACCAAAACCAGAGCGCTGTGTGACTCCATTCATATAAAACTCTAGAAAATGAAAACTATAAAGACAGAAGCAGATCCGAGGTGGCTCGGAGAGTGGGAGGTAAATGTCAGGTGATGAATTAAAAGGGGCCCAAGGAAATTTTAAGGGGGGAAGTGATGAGTATGTTCATTGTCTTAATTGTGGCTAGCCTGTGGCTCACTGACCATCATGGGTCACTTCCTTCATAAAAAAATATTTTTAAATATTAAAAGCCTTTAAAAATATGCCAATATAGGGATGCCCGAGTGGCTCAGTGGTTGAGCATCTGCCTTTGGCTCAGGATGTGACCCCGGGGTCCTGGGATCGAGTCCTGTGTCGGGCTCCCTGCATGGAGCCTGCTTCTCCCTCTGCCCATGTCTCTGCCTCTATCTCTATGTCTATCATGAATAAATAAAATCTTTAAAGAAAAAAAAAAAGAGAGAGAGAAAGAGAGCAGCACATGAAATGGGGGAGGGGCAGCAGGAGAGGGAGAAGCAGATTTCAGGCAGAGCAGGGACCCTCACTAGGGCTCCATCCCAGGACCCTGGGATCATGACCCCAGCCCAAGGCAGACACTCAACTGACTGAACGATCCCCCCCAGCGCCCCCCCAGCGCTAATTTTTTAATACATTAAAAAATTAATGTATTTTAATACATTTAAAATATGTATTTTAAAGTTTTTTTATTAAAAAAGTTTGTACAAGGGGTGCCTGGCTGGCTCTGCTGGTAGAACATGTGATGCTTGATCTTGAGGTTATGAGTTTGAGCCCCACACTGGGAGCAGAGATTACTTAAAACAATTTTTTTGGAATTAAAAAAGATCTTTTTAGGGGATCCCTGGGTGGCGCAGCGGTTTGGCGCCTGCCTTTGGCCCAGGGCTCGATCCTGGAGACCCGGGATCGAGTCCCACATCGGGCTCCCGGTGCATGGAGCCTGCTTCTCCCTCTGCCTGTGTCTCTGCCTCTCTCTCTCTCACTGTGTGCCTATCATAAATAAAAAAAAAAATAAATAAATAAAATAAATAAATAAAAAAAAATCTTTTTAAAAAGTTTGTATGAAACAAAAATATATATTCACAACATTAAATAATTTTTGAGTGGACCTCAGGTACAGTGCTAATCTCATTTCGCTGTCCTCTATCCACCTGGATGGGTACAAAACTTTATTTTTCTTTTCTCTTAATTTTTTTTTGCTTATCTCTATTCCCTCTGCCCAGCCCCACTGTTTAATATGTATCTTGGATTTGTACGTATCCTTGTAAAATGTGCAGTGGTTCTGTGTGTAATTTCTGCACCGGGCACTGTGACTTTATGACCTACTCATGTTGCTGTCTGTACATTTAGACTTTTGTTTCTAACTGCTGTAAATATTTTTATAGTGGGCATCCGCCCATTTTACTTTCCTTTCCCCCATGCACTCCCTGCTATGACAACCAACACCGTCATATGTCCTCTAGTAAACGCAGATTTATAGAGTGCCTGGGTGCCAGGTATTTTTCTAACCTTTGGGGATTCAGTCACGCCAAAAAGAGAGACAAAAACAAATCCCTGACAGCATGGAGGTTACGTCCTAGTGGGTGAGACTGAGAATAAAAAAGATAAAGTATATAGTATATTCAGTGATGATAAGGAGTGAGGGGGACTAGAGAGCAGCAGGATGGGACACTGGTGGGGTGAATGGGTGTGGGGGGTGGTGTATGGCAAGTTTTAGATACATGGCCAAGGAAGGGCCCCTGGGAAAGTGACTTTTGAATTAAAACCTGAAAGAAGGGGCACCTGAGCAGCTTGGTCAGTTAAGTGTCTGCCTTTGGCTCACGTCATGATCTCAGGGTCCCAGGATCAAGCCCCTGAAGCCCTGTATACCTGCTCCTCAGGGAGCCTGCTTCTCCCTCTCCCTCCGCCTGCTGCTCTCCCTGCTTGCGCTCATGCTTGCTCACTCTCTCTGTGTCAAATACAGTAAAATAAAATGTCAAAACCTGAAAAAAGTGACGAAACTAGCCCAGATAGGTGGGTGCCCAGCTTCCAGGCTGAGGGGCAGGAAGTGCAAAGGTCCTATGGCAGGAGCTGCTGCATTCCAGGAGTAGCAAAAAGACCCCTGGGACTGTATCAAGAGAGAGCTAGAGGGCAGTAGAACGCCTTGTAAGATGTGAGAAATTTGGCTTTCGCTTTGCAAGAGGTGAGAGCAGGGGGAAATCCATATCCCTGGGAGGCACAGCAGGGCAGAGAGAAGGGATCCGAGAAAAACATAAACTACAGCCAACCAGCAGTAGGCAAGGAGTAACTGCAGCTCCTCCGGTGGCCCTGCTTCAGTCTTACCAGGAGTCCCAGGTGGCTGACGGCTCTCCCTCAGCCTTGCTCCAGACCAGCTGCTCTGGCACTGCTGGGTGACCACTAGCTCCTTTCTGACCAGATGCCAGAAGGTTGGGGAAGAGAAGGGGGCGCATCAGAGCTTTGCGGACCTTGAACGGACTCCCTCCCTGCTGCTCAGAATATTTCAGGGCTTTATGGAGAGTACGAAGAGTTAGTAGGGTGACAGGCCTGCACCACCCCGACTGGCCAGGAGCTTCCAAAGCCTGATCCTTGGTGGGACGCAAAAGGGAAATCCAGGGACAGGGAGACAGACCTGGTACCCAGGAGCAAACGAGTCCGTGACTTCCCAGGGGGGTTGGAGGTAAGCTCATAGCACTGTGGTCTTCTCACCCTGCTCCCTTCTCGGCTGTCATGCGGGGCCCAGGCTGCTGTCACCCCAGGTCCGAGGAAAGTAGGATGAGCCTTCTGAAGCGTTTCAGGATAGAATCAGCAAGGCTTGCCAAGAAATAAGGAAATGCCTGGGTCACAGGCGTTTGGGGCCTGAGCGCAGTAGTCGGCATGTTAGGCTCTAACAGGAGACCTAGAAGCCAGCAAGGAGGAAGCCACCTTTCACTACACAGCTATGGGAAGGTCACAGGCCTGTCCTGGAGCCCTCCACAGGAAGCCGGATCAAGCCAGCCGGGCCTACAGTGGAGGATGCCACTGATGAGGGAGCAGAGGGAGCTGAGGACAAAGCGGAGGCTGACCCCCCCATCCCCGCAGGTGGGGTGTGTGGGACAATCCCCAGGCACTCCGGGCTGCCCTAAGCATTTTAGCCGTAACCTGGCTCCAGAAGGAAACGCAGATAGATACCCTTAAATGTCCCAATCACCTGCAGCCCAGGGGCAGAGACTTGAAGGGGCAGAAGGCCGCGTTTCTCCGGGAAGAACCCAACTGTCCTGAGGCTAAGGCCTGGCTAGAGGGAAAGTCAACCTTAACAATAGCAAGGCCTCCAGGGTCCTGTAGGTCCTCTTTACCATATGAAAATCCCTTTGAAGCCTCCCCTTTCCTTACCTCCCCCAACTCCCAAGTGTGTCACCAGCCTAGCTCATCACAGCAGGTGGCAGCTCTCTGTGCCCAGTGGGACCTGTCCCCCTGCTTTCATAAAACCACCGCCACTGAGCACCAAAGACGTCTCAAGCTTTCCTTCTTGGTTGTCGGGACCTCACCCCACCACACCTCACCTCTGTTCCCAAACTACATCACTATGACTGAAACCCCTGACCAACTTCGGAAGAAAAAGGGGAGAACCCTGCTTCCCACCCCAAGTAATGCATATTCCATCCCCTAGTTAACAACTGTCAACAAAAGATAGGAACCCAACCACCAGGGCATGCAGCGTGCTCTCTCTCTCTCTCCCTCTCCCTCGAGCTTGGCCGCTCTCATATCTCGAGAATGTACTTCTCACTTTAATAAGTTTTCCTGCTTGTGTTATCCGTCCACTGTGCTGTGTGTCTGTCCTTGAATATGTTGTTGTGACAACACCAAGAACCTTTGACAACGCCTTCAGGTCTGGCTGGGTGGAGGTCTCAGGGCCCAGGGGCTCCCAGTTCACCTGCAACATGCACCACTGTGACCTATTCACGGGGGCCCCAGGGATCTCCCACTGATGCAAAAGCAGCGTTGGCTTTCCGAGAGGCCACTCTACCCAGGCCAGTAATCCTACTCAAGCTTCGGGACTTCGGGCAAGAGCTTCACACGCTGCTGGGAAATGGGCTCTATCTGGCCAAGTCAGGAGTGTCAGGCATCACCATCCTGCCCAACTCCAGTTAGAAGACGAGACAAGCCTCTCCCTTTAGTTTAGAAACAGCCCATGCATAGCGAAGGCCAGGAATGCACCTGTAATTCCCATAGTTGGGCCTTCTGCCTCAACTGTCAAAAAGCTAGAAGTACCTTGAAGGCCAACCACAGAACTCTGCATAGCACCTAGCTTTTGGACTCCTTCAGGAGCTCCAAGTTATGTTAATTCTAAAAGACTTGGGTGTAGGGTACGTGGGTGAGGGAAAATGGAGAATATATAATAAGCATGTGATGTGGAGAACAAAGGCAAAAAGAAATGTAGATAAAATTAAGTTTCCTTACAACCTGCAGCCCATTGACAAATCCTGGACCGAGGCAGTGTAACAGTCTCCCAAGAACACCCAAACTTAATGTTAAGGCCTTGTTGGGGTGGGGGGGACCTCCTTACCTTGACAATAGCCAGGCCTCCAGGATCCAGTGAGTCTTCTTTAACATAGGAAAAATCCTTTTGGAAACCTCCCCCAATCCCAAAGTATAAAATGATTGCTGCTCACAATCCCACAGCAGCTCTTTCTGCCCATGGGTCCTATTCTGTGTTAGAATAAAACCACCTTTTTACCCCAAAAATGTCTCCAGAATTCTTTCTTGCTGGTTGGCTCCCAAGCTCTCCTTCGAGCCACAGCACGCACATGTAAACATCCACATGTATGAATCACCCACCAAGTACCTACAGGAAACTGATTAACTGTGGTTGCTTCTGGAGAGGGGACGGGGCGGGGCGGGGGGGGGGGGGCAGAGCCGGAAAGGAGACTTACTTTTCGTGCATATACGTCGAGGTTTGGACTTTTTTTTTTAAAGATTTTACTTATTTATTCATGAGAGAGAGAGAGAGAGAGAGAGAGGCAGAGACACAGGCAGAGGGAGCAGCAGGCTCCATGCAGGCAGCCCGCGGAGGGCCTCCATCCCGGGACCTGGGGTCACGCCCTGGGCCGAAGGCGGCGCTCCACCGCTGAGCCCCCCGGGATCCCCTGGACTTGCTTTATTACGTTCACATAGTAGCTACTAGAGAATGTTAAAGTGTTTTTAAAAATAGAGGAGGGGGGATCCCGGGGGTTGGGTGGGGGGCTCAGCGGCTTGGAGCCCGCCTTTGGCCCGGGGCGTGACCCTGGGGACCCAGGATCGAGTCCCGCGTCGGGCTCCCTGCATGGAGCCTGCTTCTCCCTCTGCCTGTGTCTCTGCCTCTCGGTGTCTCTCATGAATAAATAAAATCTTTAAAGCAAAACAAAAAAAAAAAAACCATTAAATATCTTTAAAAAATAATAGAGGACAGGGCAGTGCAACACAAACTTCAAGTACGGTAAAAAGACGCGAGACGTCATGAAGAATGAGCAGCCTCGTCAGGTCAGGGTGACAGGGGTCACCTTTCACCACAAAGACAAACGGGGGCACGTTAACGTTAACTCGTGACGCGGGGATTCGCCTTCCTGGCCCGGGACGCGGCCCTGCACCGGAGCCAAGCCCGCCAGCCTACCCGGACATCTCGGAAACTCCAAACCCGAGGTGCAACGCTTCAGGTTCCGGAAAGAGGCGAGCCGGGGCGCCCGGTTAGTCCGCGAAGAACCAACCACCGCGGGCCCCGCCTCCCCCGCCTCCCCCGCCTCCCCCGCCTGCGGATGTCCCGCCTCCCTCACCTCCAGTTACGACCGGCCCCGCCTCCCGTCTGCGGATGCTCCGCCTCCTGATAGGTCCGGGCCCGCCCGCGCAGGCGGATGTCCCGCCTCCTGTTAGGTCCGGCCCCGCCTCCGCCGGCGGAAGTCCCGCCTCCCGTCAGGCCGGCCCCGCCCCCGCCGGAGGAGGCCCCCGCGCCCGCTCGGTTGCCCGCGCCAGAGGTTGGGAGGCTTCCCGTCAGTGAGGCTGAGTCACGACCGGAAGGCGGGAAGAGCTGGTGTCGGTTCCCGGCAGCGAGGGCCTGGTGACGCGGTACGGGCAGCGCGGCGCGGAAGGGAAGCAGAGCGGAGCCGGGCTGTCGCGGGCGGGGAAGAGGGCGCATCCTGACCCGCCGCCCGCAGCCGCTCGCAGGTGCCCGCAGGTGCTCGCAGCCGCCCGTGGCTCCGGCGCCGGCCCCCGGCCTGCGGAAGACCAGAACCGCTCGGACCCCCTGTGTGTGCTCCCTGGGACTCTAGGGTAGGACGGCGCCGCGGTTCGCCACAGCTGGGAGGGTCTTGAATTGGCCAATACACTTTTTTTAGTCATAATAATTAATTTTTGTTTTCATTTATTTTGTATCGGATTATGATTTACAACGTCATTTAATCATTTTAACAATGTGAGGAGATAATCACCATCAAAATGCAACAGATGAAGAAATAAAGTTGTGACCCGTACCTGAGATTCCATTCTAGATGCAAACCCAGGTCATTTGTAGATTGTCCACAAGTCCCTTTTTATTTTTTATTTTTAAAGATTTTACTTATTCATGAGAGAGAGAGAGAGGCAGAGACACAGGCAGAGGGAGAAGCAGACTCCGTGCTGGGGGCCCGATGTGGGACTCGATCCCAGGACCTCAGGGTCACCTGAGCTGAAGGCAGACTCCGAACCACTGAGCCACCCGGGGCCCCACAAATCCCTTTTTAAATTGGATCATCACGGCCCTGCAGGGAGCCTGCTTCTCCCTCTGCCTGTGTCTCCGCCTTCTCTGTTTCTCATGAATAAATAAAATCTTAAAAAAAAAAAAAAAAAAAAAAAAGTTGAGAAAAGGGAGAACACCCAGCCATCCAGGGAATCCAGCCACACTGGGAGTTTGGAGGAGGAGGAAGAGAAGAATGGATTCTGAAGAGACTGAACCATCACCTTCCAAGGAAAGGCGCTGGGACCAGACAACGCCTTCTGTAAACAAGGGAAGGAGAGAATGAGACAAAGCAGCCCGTTGGGCAGGGCCTGAAACTAGAGGAAAAGACTAGACAGCAGCTAGGTCCCAGGGGTCAGCCACAGGCCCTGAGCTTGCCTCCCTCCCTCTGCTCCCATGACCGCTCCTCATGCACCTAGATTCCGCCTTGAGGGTGTTGACCCAGTGTTCTGATTACTGCTGCGTAACGAGCCACTCCAGGGTCAAGAATCGGGAAAGAATAGAATGGGGACAGTTTCTCTTCGGAAATCTCTGGGACTTCGGCTGGAAGACAGAGCCTTAGAGATGATTTGACAGGCTGGCGCTGGCATTACCTGCAGTCATTCACGGGCTCGGAGGTTATTCTGGCTGTGGGCTGGGATCCACGTGGCCTCTCCATAGGTCTGCTTCCTCACATCAGGGCGGCTGGATTCCAAGGGAGAGCATCCTAAGAGATGGCAGAGGAGAACATCTTTTTTTTTTTTTTTTTTTTTAACTTTGTGTTACTTCCATCTTAGTCACAGACCCACCCAAATTCAAGAGGAGAGAATATAGATTCCACCCCACATGGGGAGGAATGTCAACATCACATTTAAGAAGAGCATGTGGAAAAAAAAAAAAAAAGAGCATGTGGGGGGATCCCTGGGTAGCTCAGCGTTTTAGTGCCGCCTGGAGCTCAGGGTGTGATCCCGGAGACCCGGATCAACTCCCACAGCAGGCTTCTTGCATGGAGCCTGCTTCTCCCTTTGCCTGTGTCTCTGCCTCTGTGTGTGTGTGTGTGTGTGTGTGTGTGTGTCTCATGAATAAATAAATAAAATCTTTAAAAAAAAAAAAAGAATCTCGGGGTCAGCTCGGCTGGTTTTTGTTTTGTTTTGTTTTCTTTTCTTTTTTAAGCTGGGCTGTTCTGATGGGAGTTTGGCTTGAGCTGTAACAATCAAGATAGCTTTAGGCCTCTCTCCATGGTGGCCTCTGTCTCTGGCAAGGTGACTAGACCTCTTATATGCAACGGACTTCCAGGAGAAATGTTCCAACCAAGGCAGACAGGAGCCACAAATCTGTTAAGGCTTGTACCCCAGAAGCTACATATGAGGGCTTCCATCCCATTCTAACAGGTAATCAGGGCCAACTCTGTTTCAAAGGGAAAGGAAATAGACTCCACCTCTTCAAGGGTGGATGCCCAGCTCACATTGCAAAACAGTTCCTGGGATGGGAGATATTGATGTGGTCTCTTTGGAAATACAATCACCACTACTATGCAAAACAGGAAGGAACTGAGAGATCTTAAATTAGGTAGTTAGATTTTCCCCTGTTTCTCCCCATCTTGTGGGACAGAGGCTTAGGAACAAGGTTGGACCAGTTATAAAATATGCTACCTTCCCCCCACACAGACATATTTGAGGATAAAGAGTAAATTGTGAGCCAGTACATATGTCGAAATATTAGCCTGCACTAGAAAGAGCCTTGGTATTAAGAAATAAAATTGAAGGGACACTTGGGTGGTGGCTCCATCGGTTAAGCGTCTGCCTTCAGCTCAGGTCATGATCCCGGGGTTCTGGAATGGATCCCTGCATTTAGGCTCCCTGCTCCACCAGAAGCCTGCTTCTCTCTCTGCCCCTCCCTCAGCTTGCGCTCTCTCTCTCTCAAATAAATAAAAATCTTTTATTAATAAAAATCGTTTAAAAAAGAAAATTGGAGAACAAATTTGGATCAGGATGGGAAATAAATTTTGGTTTTGCTACTAAAGCTTTTGTACCTGTATCTATCCATCATATCAGCGCTTTCTGTGACTTAACAAACACCTCAACATGGACCAAATGATCAGGTGAGACTGAAGCCTAATTCACTGTTTGTTTCCTTTGCTCTCATCCTGGTTCAATCCACCACCATCCCTCACCTAAGCCACTGCGGACGACTCCAAATGAGTGTCCGTGCATGTACAGTTGTCCTCTTCCAACCCATTCTCCATTTACATATCTTTAAGATACATAGTTAAGCACTCGATCCTAAGAATATACTTTTAATGCAAAAAGAAAAAATTCACATAACTTTCTTGTTCGGGCTTTCGCTGTAATATTTTCAGATCCTTATAGCAGGAAGAAACCTTAGAGACCAACTCTTATTTTAAGAATGAGGAAAGTGAACCTTACAGAAACTAAACAAGCAGCTCAGAGGCACAGCGCTTAGTAATTGGCACAAGATGGAACATGACTCTTTTTACTCATCACATTACCTTTCAAGTAAAGAGGGAAAACACATGATAGTAATAATACCTTATATTTTTATTTTGTTTAAGTTTTATTTAACTAATCTCTACACCTCACGTGGGGCTTGAACTCATGACCCTGAAATCGAGTGGCACACCCCACCGACGGAGCCAACCAGGTACCCCAATACCTTATACTTTTCTAACCCATATTTATACTTTTCAAAACTCTTTTAAAATCTGATTTTATCTTTACAGCGACCCTGTGACATCAGCAGGGCAGGTGGTTTTATCCTCTACTTGTAAAACTAAGACAGGGAGATACTGAGAGATTCGGTGACTTGACTGAGCCTCTAGGTTGGTAATAGATTTGGACCTAAAAATACTGGTTTTCATCATACTCTTTCATGGTCTTTAGATTTTTTTCCTTAAAAAAAGTGTTTTGTTTTTAAATGTGCTTATTGTAACCAGTCAACACAGAAATGTATGGTGAAACTTTCTTAAGCAAGAATAACAAAACAAAAAGAGAAATCATAAGGGAAAAGACATATTTAGCTACCTTTAAAAAATTAAGACTAGGGATCCCTGCGTGGCTCAGCAGTTTATCACCTGCCTTCGGCCCGGGGGCATGATTCTGGAGACCCGGGATCGAGTCCCACATTGGCCTGCTTCTCCCTCTGCCTGTGTCTCTGCCTCTCTCTCTCTCTCTCTCTCTGTTTCTTTCACAAATAAATAAATAAAATTAAAAAAAATTTAAGACTAAAGATAGCATACCATAGAGAAAAAAAAAAACTAGAAACACACTCTGAGAAATTTTCCAACACGTATGATACAATAGAGTATCTCTAATACACAGAGTACCTACAAATTGATAAGAAAAAGGAAGAAAATGAAAGAAAAATGAGGAAAGGATATGAATAGGTAATTTGTAAAAAAAGGAACTCCAGGTGGCTAATAAACATGTGAAAAGGTGCTAGTAGCCAAGAGATCAGAAATTAAAAGAATACTGATGTCATTTTTCTTTTTATTTTCCCTGATATATCATTTTTCACTCATCAGACTAATAAAAAGAAACGAGTGATAATATTCAGAAACTTGAAGGATGGAATAAGGCACTTCGTTGTGGGTGGGACTGTAAGTTACTATACTATATTTTTAAAAAAGTAATCTGGCAGTAAATACTCAACATAGACATATTCACTTTTGTCCAGCTACGCCACCCTTAAGAACCTAGCTTACTGAGACAAAATCATAAGTACGTGAGGCCAAATGTAGAAAGATATGTTACAACACTGTAGTAGCAAAAAAGTGGAAATATCATGAATGCCCATCAGCAGGGCAATGACTGAGTTCCAGTATGTCTTCCCGCAGAATATTAGACAGTTATTTCGAAGAATGGGACAAATCTATATATACCTGTCGTTCTATCTTACTGAGCATCTGTGATCCCCTTTGGCTCTTGAGCCTCTGAACCTACTTCCTATGTTTGGAGGACTCCCACCCACTTCCTCCTTAGAAGATACAGTTCCCTCCCACCGTAAAATACTAGATATTCATATTTCTAGTTCCCACTGCAGCTGGAAACTCTGCAGTTTAGATGCTGCGGTCCCGCATCTTGAATTGGGAACAGGTGAGGAGAAGCAGCAGGGAAGACGGGGAGTGATTCCTGATCAGGGTTATCCAGTCTCTAGAGGGGACAGTGACAGTGGCCTGATGAGCAGCGTGCAGTGTCCAGCACCCGGTGCTGACTACGTGACTTGGATGGCCCAGTGCAAAATGAAAATGCAGGGCCCCTTGTTCAAACATTCTTGGGAATTTCAGGATGGAAACCGCAGAGCATCAAACCGAGAGCATGGCCTTCCTAAGTGCAGGGTCACAGGTGACTGCACAGCTCACACGTCCCTGGAGCCAGTGGGGAGAGTACCAGAGTCAGACACGCAAGCCGCACTGGTTGTGCCCAGTGACAGTGGCAGTTCAGGGCACCAATTCTGCAGGATAATCAGGAATAACTTAAAATTGGGGCGCCTGGGTGGCTCAGCCAGTGAAGCGGCTGCCTTCAGCGCAGTTCAAGGCTCCCTGCTCAGCAGGGGGCCTGCTTCTCCCTCTCCCTCTGCCCTCCCCCCTGCTTGTGCTCTCTCTCTCCCAAATAAATAAATAAAATCTTTAAAAAATAGAATTACAATATCATTTAGTAATTCACTTCCCGGTATTTATCCAAAGAAAACACAAACACTTATCTCGAAAAGATGTTTGTACTTTCATGTTCACTGCAGTATTATTCACGATAGTCAAGATATGAAAACAACTGAAGTCCCCAGTGATGGATGAGTGGATAAAGAAGATGTGGGGTGTGTGTGTGTGTCTATAATGGGATACTACTCATAGAAAAGAATTAAATCTTGCCATTTGTGACAACAAGGATGGGCCTTGAGAACATTATGGTCAGTGAAATGAGTCAGAGAAAGGCAAATACCATATGACAGCACTTATATGTGGAGTCTAAAAAACTAAGCTCATAGCAGATTGGTGGTTGCCAGAGGCAGAGGTTGGGGGTGGGCAAAAAGGGTTAAGGAGATCAAGGGGACAAACTTTCCATTATAAAATAAGTTCTAGGGATGTGATGTACAGTGTGGTGACTGGACTTAATAATATTGTATCGTCTATTTGAAAGTTCCTAAGAAAGTAGACCTTAAAGGTCCATACAAGAAAAAAATTGGGGGGCACCTGGGTGGCTCAGCGGCTGAGCACCTGCCTTCAGCTCAGGTCATAATCCTGGGGTCCTGGGATCAAGTCCCACATCAGGCTCCCCACAGGGATCCTGCTTCTCCCTCGCCTATGTCTCTGCCTCTCTCTCTCTCATGAATGAATAAATAAAACCTTAAAAAAATTTTTTTTCTGTAACTACATATGGGGATGGATTTTAACTAAATATTGTGGTGATCGTTTCACAATAAACAAATACTGAATCATTATGTTGTTCAACTGAAACTAATGTAATGTTATATGTGAACTTAAAATCTAAAATGTCGCTCTTGTCCTTTTCCAACTACTTTAAAAGAGTATATAAATTATTTTCTTTCATTTAGAAAAATGTAAAAGTTGAGAGAGTGAGAAACTTAATAATTTGTGTAAGGCCATAACCAGTTAATTTTGGAGATTAGAATTTAGGTCTTCTGGCCATAATTTCAGGGGTCTTTTTTTTTAAGTTAAAATTTTTTTTTAATTATAGAAGGAAATATTCAGGCCAGGAAATACAGTTTTTATTCTGAGAAGTTATATGCCCAATTAAAAAGTATGTTAATCTAGAAGTGGCAGGGGGGTGGATTATATCAGGGAACTGTTTCTGAAACCAAATAATCATTGTTTTAAAGTTGCACCTAGCTGTGCTGCTGTGGACAAATTGTTTGACTTTCCTGGGTTTCAGTTTTCTCCTGTGTAAAATGTACTAATACTATCCTCGTTTTGCTGTGAGCTCGTCTAGCATGATGGTCAAGAAAGAATTCTGGAGACATTTGACGGCTGCAACTTAGTAAGTTTATTTGGGTGGCACCGGGACAGGACCCATGGGCAGAAGGGCTGAGCTGTGGCTGTGAAGCTGGCGGTCACAAGCCTAGTGCTCCCGGGGGAGGGGACGTGCAGGGGGCGTCAGATCCTAAGGGTTTCTTTGAATGTCTACTTGGTGAAACTCCTTTCGCAAGGTTTCTCTGGTGCCTGTCGCTCAGCCTGGTATTAGCCATCAGTGAAACGTGCGGGCAGTGGTGAGGCCCTGGTATATTTTAATGGCTCGAAAAATGATGCAAATGATCAAAGTAGTCTGATCCAGACTTTTTAAGGAAATGACTGACCCTGTGCCTGGTTCCTGACGAGAGGAAAAGGAAGGGGTAAAATTCAGGAGCGCTTCGAGGCCTGAATGATGACTGCGTGATGTGATGTCCGATGCAGAAGGAAGAACCTGGAAGCTCAGAGAGGGGCTCAGGGCAGGGCCGGGGGCTAGAGGCTCTGGCTGCAGGGTCCCGGCCCGGCTCCCTCCCTGGTGGCCCTCAGCCAAGTGCACAGCACGCACGACTTGTTTTTCCTCAATTTTGTGTTGCGGTGAAATACACAGAACGTAAAACTTACCATCTGGGCCCTTGTGACCCGTACAGTCCCGCGGTATTAGTGATGAGGGAGCAGAGGGAGTTGAGGACAAAGTGAGGCTGACTCCCCTCCCCGCAGGTGGGGTGTGTGGGACAATCCCCAGGCACTCCGGGCTGCCCTAAGCGTTTTTAGCCATAACCTGGCTCCAGAAGGAAACGCAGGCACCCTTAAATGTCCCGATCACCTGCAGCCCAGGGGCGGAGACTTGAAGGGGCAGAGGGCCCGTTCCTCTGGGAAGCTCCCGACTGTCCTGATGTTAACGCCTGGCTAGAGGGAAAAGGACCGTAAGGTGACAATAGCAAGGCCTCCAGGGTCCCGTAGGTCTTCTTAGCCACATGAAAATCCCTTTGAAGCCTCCCCCTTCCTTTCCTCCCCCAACTCCCCAGAACGTCACCAGCCGTCACCAGGCGGCAGCTCTCTGTGCCCGTGGGACCTGTCCCCTGTCCCCAGGCTTTCATAAAACCACCACCACTGAGCACAAAAGACGTCTCTGGGGTCGTCTGCTCAGGACACCACACCTCACCTATATTCCAAAAGGACATCATTAACTACGTCCATACAATTGAATAACCGTCACACAGAGGGGGGCGGGCAGGGGGAGCGGGAACCCTAAGGAGGCTCCGCGCCCAGCCTGGGCCCCACACGGGGCTTGATCTCATGCCCCTGAGATCCCAGCCTGAGCCACCATCAAGAGTCGGATATCTAACTGCCACCCAGGCGCCCCCGCCACCAGCCTTCTGCTTCCCGCTCAGGATTTTGACTGAGCACTCACCGATGCCATCATTCCCGGCCTGTTTCACCAGGTGGCCTGTCCTCAGGGCTCACCCACGTTGCGACAAACACCAAACACCCGCCTTTTTAAGGCTGAGTAACACTCCACTGTATAAGGTTCAGAAGACTTTTTGTTATATTAAAAAGTACGATCTGAAAAAAAATCGTGATCTGGGGGCGGCCCCCTGCGAGGCGTCTTTCCACCCGCTTCCTCCATCAGGATGCTCCCCGCTGATGGGCTCCGAGAGAATATGTTGCATTTTGCACCCGGGAAGGGCTACCACAGCTAGTGAGCCCAGGGTCTTCCCTACAGAATTGTCTGGAAATTCATCTTTTATTTATTGTTGAAATTCACCTTTTAAAGAGAAGTGAAGGCAGGACAAAGAAAGGTGTGGGGGGATCCCTGGGTGGCTCAGCGGTTGAGTGCCTGCCTTTGGCCCAGGGCACGATCCTGGAGTCCAGGGATCAAGTCCCATGTGCATGGAGCCTGCTTCTCTCTCTCCCTGTGTCTCTCATGAATAAATAAATACAATCTTTAAAAAAAAGAAAGGTGTGGGGATGGGTGGAACTAATTATTCCAGGGTGCAGCTGCCTGGACGCATTCTGCAGCTAGCTAGGGCCAAAGAGTGAATTCAGGAGTTAGATGTTACAGGACCAGAAAACGAACTTAGGAAACCTGCCTGTTTTTAGTGTTTATTTCTTTTGGATTCCTATTGAAAACTGGAAAGAGGATTGGAGATGCACGCTGAGGCGGCCGCTCCCAAGCTTCTCACCCAAGGGCGAGGCCAGAGTGACGGGGTGGGGAAGGAGCCTTCCACCCTTAGAGACCCGACTCCAGAGGGGGGAGTTGGCTGCTGAGTAAGTTCCCAGGAGGTGAGGTCAGAGGAGACCTGAGAGTGGCCAGGACGCGGGGATCCGCCCATCGTTGCCCCCAGGGGCCACTTTCACAGTGGCCGAGGCCCGGCCCTCCCCACCAGGGGCCCAAGCGGCCGTGCCAGGGCCTTTCCCCGGCCCAGGCTCTGGGAAGACCAGGCTTTCGCGCATCTGATCACAGCATCTAAGCCGACGTCAGCGCGGCTGCGGGCTCCCGGCCAGCACACCTCACCAGGTTCCCCAGAACCCCATCGTCCCCTGCACTCCTCCCCAGGGCTTCTCCCCAGGTGACGTCAGCGTGTTAATCACCTCCTTCAGCCGCAGGCGGCGGGCACCCTCCACCCACAGGAAGCCCAAGTTCCTCCCCTAAGTCTTCCAGGCTCGGCGCCTCCCGGGTTTCCCGTCCCTCTTCCTCCCCAACTTCCTTCTAGAACCTGACCCTGACCCTTTGCTCTCCCATTGCTCAGAATCTTCCATCCCACCCTCTGCTGGGGACCCCGCTCCCTACGTAGTCTAAGGCGGGAGGCGGGAGACCCCGCGCGGCGCAGGGCGTCGGGGCCGCAGAGCCAGCCTCCGCCAGGGGGCGACCTCGTCTCGCGAAAGGCGAGGGCCCTAAACTCGAGAGCAAGCCGAGGCGCTAACTCCGTTATGTAGCTTCTGCCTTGTAGCCAACTCGCTCTCGCTCTCTCTTTTTTAAAAAAGATTTTACTTATTCAGGAGAGACACAGAGAGAGGCAGAGACCGAGGCAGAGGGAGAAGCAGGCTCCACGCGGGGAGCCCGATGCGGGACTCGATCCTAGGACCCCGGGGTCACGCCCTGAGCCCAAGGCAGAGGCTCCACCGCTGAGCCAGCCGGGTGTCCTAAGTCTCCTTTTTTAGATAAACGAGAGCATACTTTTCATAGTCTACACCTCACTTTATTCACTTGAAAGTTTTCTCTTGTTTTTGAAAGTTATTATTATTTTTTAAGGATTTTATTTATTTATTCATGAGAGACACAGAGAGGCAGAGGGAGAAGCAGGCTCCATGCAGGGAGCCCAATGCGGGGCTCCATTCCCGGTCTCCAGGATCATGCCCCGGGGCTGAAGGCAGGCGTCAAACCGCTGAACCACTCAGGGATCCCATGAAAGTTATTTCTTTTTTTTTTTTAATTTTTATTTATTTATGATAGTCACAGAGAGAGACAGAGAGAGAGAGAGAGAGAGAGAGAGGCAGAGACACAGGCAGAGGGAGAAGCAGGCTCCATGCACCGGGAGCCCGACGTGGGATTCGATCCCGGGTCTCCAGGATCGCGCCCTGGGCCAAAGGCAGGCGCCAAACCGCTGCGCCACCCAGGGATCCCGAAAGTTATTTCTTGATGATCATTCCATAGTAGCATATTCCTCATTGCCTTTTTTTTTTTTTTTTTTTTTTTTTTTTTTTGGAAGTCGGCTCTATGCCAAGGTGGGGCTTGAACTCAAAACCCTGAGATTGAGAGTCTCATGCTCTCCCGACTGAGCCAGCCAGGCACCCCCTCACTGCTTTCTACAGTTGCATAATACTCCCTTGTGTGGAGGTACCATAGTCTTATTGACAGAAGTTTAGGTTGTTTCCAGCTATTACCGTGCTACATTTAGTAACATTCATTCCTTTGTGTCTGTCTGTGTGTGTGTGTATATATGTGTGTGTATATTATATACACATATATATATTATATATATATATATTATATATATATATATATATAATTTTTTTTGGAGTATCTTTGGGATAGATTTCTAGAAGTGGAATTGATGTGAGAAGCAAAGACGAAAGAGAATTTTTCTTACTGGGCGCCTGGGTGGCTTAGTGGTTGAGTGTCTGCCTCCAGCTCAGGTCGTGACCCTGGGGTGCTGGTATGGACTCCCGCATCCGGCTCCTTGCATGGAGCCTGCTTCTCCCTCTGCCTGTGTCTCTGCCTCTCTCTCTGTCTGTATCTCTCATGAATAAATAAATACAATCTTTAAAAAAAAAAAGAAAAGAACATTTTTGTTACTACTTACAGCCCTTTGACAAGTCCTTGAAACAGGCAGTATGACCTGCTGGGGACTCAACTGTCTCCAAGTTAATACTTTGCTAAAGGCAAAATGTAATCTTAGCTTAACATTATCTCTCCCACCCCCCAAGATTTTGTAAGTCTTCTTTAAACATACAAAAATTCCTTTGGAAACTTCCTTTATCTCCACCTTCCGAGACATATGTTGGCGATCATCCCCCAAGCATATGACCCACTGATAGACATCTGCAGGGTCTCCTGACTAGTGTTTTATTAGACGGTAATAAATTGCCTTCTCCTAACAACAGCTAACTCCCTTGGGATCCTGGAAATCTTGCTTCCAAAATTCCTTAGAGACTTTCATTATCCCTAAGCCCCTCCCCACTCGCAATATAGTCGGGTCACTCCTCTGGACCCTGGTGCAGCTCTTTCTGCCCCGTAGGTCCTATCCCCTTGCTTTAATGAAACCACTATTTTGCCAGGCACCTGGGTGACTCAGTCAGTTAAGCATCTGCCTTTGGCTCCGGTCATGATCCCAGGTCCTGGGATCTGGCCCCTAGTTGGGCTTCCTGCTCCCTTCTTCTTCTCCCCCTGCCCTTCCTCCCACTTCATGAACTCTCTGTCTCTCAAATAAATAAAATCTTAAAATAAAAAAAAATTTTAAACCACCATTTTGGACTGATGTCTCAAGAATTCTTTCTTGGCCATTGGCTCCAAACCCCAACCATTTCCTACAACAGAATTGCTTAATAAAAAGGTAATAAAATGGTATTGCTGGTTGGGCCAGCTGGATATTGCCAAATCCCTGTGGTAGAAGTTGTACTCGTTGCATTTCCGCACTCAGCATATCAGAGTGCCTGCTTCCTCACAGCCAGGCCAACAGAGTGTGCTATCAACAGTTTAGATGTACGCCAATCTCAAGGGTGAGATACATATCTTCATGTCATTTTATTTTATTTTATTTTAAAGATTTTATTTATTTATCCATAGAGACACAGAGAGAGAGAGGCAGAGACACAGGCAGAGGGAGAAGCAGGCTCCATGCAGAGAGCCTGACGTGGGACTCGATCCAGGGACTCCAGGATCACGCCCTGGGCTGCAGGCAGCGCTAAACCACTGCGCCACCGGGGCTGCCCCTTCATGTCATTTTAATGTGCATTTTTTTAAAGTTATGAACAATGTTGTACATTTTCATATCGTTAACAGCAATTTATTTCTTTTCCTGAGATATGCCTGATGATAACGCTAGCCCAGTTTCTTTTTTTTTTTAAGATATGCTATTTTTTTAAAGATTTTATTTATTCATTCATAAGAGACACAGAGAGAGACAGAGACACAGGCAGAGGGAGAAGCAGGCTCCATGCAGGGAGCCCGATGTGGGACTCGATCCCAGACCCCAGGATCACATCCTGAGCTGAAGGCAGAGGCTAAACCACTGAGTCACCCAGGTGGCTCATAGCCCAGTTTTCTATAAGGTTTATTAGGTTGTTTTCTTCTGTATTTTTATTTTTTAAAGATTTTATTTATTTATTCATGAGAGAGACACAGGCAGAGGGAGAAGCAGGCTTCCCCCCCCACCAACCGCCCCGCCGCAAGGAGCTGGATGTGGGGCTCCATCCTGGGACTCTAGGATCATGCCCTGGGCTGAAGGCGGCGCTAAACCACTGAGCCACCAGGGCTGCCCTAAATTGGAGTTTTCTACAAGATTATTCATTTAATGTAATTTTTCAAATATATTTACATGGAATATCTTTAAAATTTCCTCTTCTGGAACACCTGGATGGCTCAACGGTTGAGCATCTGCCTTTGGCCTAGGGCGTAATCCTGGAGTCCTGGGATGGAGCCCCACATCGGGCTTTCTGCGTGGAGCCTGCTTCTCCCTCTGCTTTGTCTGTCCCTCTCTATCTGTGTCACTCATGAATAGATAAATAAAATCTTTAAATTTTTTTAAAAAATTTCCTCTTCTGTGTCTCTTCACTTCTAATTTCATGTATTTGTGCCATTTCCCTTTTTCTCGAGTAGTTTAGCAATAAGTTAATTTTATTTTTCAAAGAAATGGGTTTGGAATTTATTAGTGTTACTTTTTGTCCCCCCTCCCAAAAAATACTTTTATTAAAAGAAAAAAAAAGTCATTACAAACAACCAAAAAACAAAAACAAAACCCACCACAAAACCTGCCTTTCTTTTAAATAACTCGGCATAGAGCGGTTTGGTTTCCACCCTATTGCACGTGGTCCAGCCTGGTTATGAATCAGGAGACTGCTGGGACTGGGGTCTTGCCAAAGACGCGGGGGCTCGACCTTAGACCTTTGGGGGATGGAGGGGAGGAGGCCAGCCCCTCCTGCCCCCTTGAGGTGCAAGAGGCAAAGTCTGAGTCCCCATAGCAACCAGGCTGCATATCCCAGTCATCATCTGATATTACTGTTATTTTTGTTGCTGTTTTCAAACCCATTGATCTCTGCCTTTCTTTTTACTCATTCCTTCCCTCCGTGGTCACTGGCTTAACCTTTTTTCCTAGTTTCTTGAGTTGTAATATTTATTCATTTTTACTTTAATTCATATAGATATTTAATATCGTAAATATTTCTCTGATAGCTGTTTTAACTTTTCTCATAGATTCCAGTTTTCATTATTACTATTTTCAAAAAATTCTACAATTTGTGTTGCATTTCTCCTTTGAGCCAGGAGTGGTTTAACAGCATGTTTTTACATTTCCTGTTAGAAGAGCCCTTTCGGTTTGTTGTTGTTAATACCCAGTTATATTACATTGTGGCCAGAGAATACTATTCATTTTATTATTTTTTTTCCCCTTGGAATATACTGAGACTTTTTTTGAGGCCTAAAATGTGAATGTGCTATGTTCTTGTGATTTTGTGAATGCTTTAAAATGCATTTGGAAAAAAAAAAGCATATTCAGAGTTTAATACACACTAAATTCATCTTATTTATTATGTCGTTTAGGTTTGCTATATACCCTGATTTTTTTTTAAAGATTTATTTATTTATTTATTTATTTATTTATGACAGACATAGAGAGAGAGGGAGAGGCAGAGACACAGGATGAGGGAGAAGCAGGCTCCATGCCAGGAGCCCGACGTGGGACTTGATCCCTGGACTCCAGGATTGCGTCCTAGGCCAAAGGCAAGTGCTAAACCACTGAGCCACCCAGGGATCCCTATACCCTGATTTCATGTTCACTTCATCTTTCTAGATCTGAGGAATCTGTTACAGTCTCCAGTTACTGGTGTGCTTCTATTTCTCCTCGAATTAGATTTAATTTTCTCTTCTTTCTTAAAATTGCAGCAAAAGTTTTTCTCTTAAAAACTTTTGGTCAGAATTATCCTTTCTTAGATCATTAAAATTGCAATCCCTGCTTCAGTTAAAAGCAACAACAACAAAAAGACTCTCTGGTACATTTTTATTTCAGTCATTTATTTTTAGCTTTCCCGATTCTTCTCATTTCAGATGTGTTTCATCTACACAGCACACTGCTGGGTTTTGCTTTGTCAGTCGATGTGAAAGCCATTAACAGGCGTAGTAAGAGTCCTTAAGATATTTATTGATGGAATCAATGTTTGACCTCAGATCTGCCTGTTTCGTGTTATATTTTTATTTTATTGTTTTAAAGATTTTATTTATTCATGAGAGACAGAGGCAGAGACACAGGCAGAGGGAGAAGCAGGCTCCATGCAGGGAGCCCAACGTGGGACTCCATCCCGGGACTCCAGGATCACACCCTGGGCTGAAGGAGGCGCTAAACCGCTGAGCCACCCAGGATGCCCTATTTTTTAAAAGATTTTGTTTATTTATTTGAAAGCGAGAGAGAACCCAAGCAAGGGGGGAGCTGCAGAGGCAGAGGGAGAAGCCCCTGACCAGGGGCTCAATCCCAGGATCTGGGGACCATGACCTGAGCCAAAGGCAGATGCTTAACTGACTGAGCCATCCAGGCGCCTCCTGTTATATTTTTATATATTAAGGTCTTTCACCATGTGATCTATTTCATTTGTTTCCTCCTCTCCCCTCCCCCCCTTTTTAACATACCCTCTGGCACTTAGGAAGAGTTTGTATTTTTGGTTAGTGGTTACTGTCAGGTTTAATCGGATCGGTAGTGAAATGGGATAGAGAGGCCAGGCAGAAGTAGGTCGAAACAGGCTTTTAGTGGGACGCCTCTCGGGCGCAGTTCCGCGGCCCCCAGGGGAGGGAGAGAGCGAGAAGCCACGGGCCGGGCAAGTCGCACCCAGGCAAACCGCAGGGTCTATGAAGAGTTTTCAGCGGGAAGATGGGGGCAGGGCGGCATTCTGATTAGGGCAAGGGTTACAGGTCTTGTAAGCCAAGTTAGGGTAGGGCAGCAAGGCAGCGTAGGCGGGAAGATGTTGGGGCGGCAAGGCAGCGTTATTGGGAGGTTGCTGGCCTGGGGTCGGCCGTTTTGAGGTCCCCAGTCCCACCAGCCCAACAGTTACCTTTATCCTAGGACTTTTATACAATACATAAGTTCTCTTTTACTATTGTATGTGTGAGCATGTGAGAAGATAGATAATATGTATACTGGTCTCTGCCCCTCCCATCCCTGTTCCTGGCAGAGATCCTAAAACCCTTGTAATTTCTTAAGTGAGAAGAACACCAGGAGTGCCTTTTGCTCTGATCTTTGGTCCCTGGCCCTAGTTCCAGACACAGGGCTCCTAAATCCTTTGGAATTTCCCAGGTAATAGGAGTGTCTTTTGTTCTGAGGCAACTCTAGGTGGGCTCCTGGATGGGGTCTGGTCACCTGATTAGAGGACTGGAATTTCCAGCCCTACCCCACCCCCCACCCCGTTCTCTGGAGAGGAGGGGCTGGAAATGGAGTTAATGATTGATCACGCCTCTGTTGTATTTGGGATGCCTGTATCCTTCATCTTATCCTTTTATAATAAACTGGGAAACTGAAAGTAAACTCAAACTCCTCCTTGAGTTTGATTAATTGGCTTGAGTGGCTCACAGAACTCAGGAGGGAATCATAAGAACCTCTCACTTACAGGTAGCAGTCTGAAGCACAGGTCACAATCTGGACTTAGCAATTGACACTGGAACTGGGGGTGGTTGACGGGGGACAGCCTTGTGGGAATGAGCCCTTCGCCTCAGGGACCTGACACGATCATCTCTAGGTGGACTGTGTCAGAAATGAGCTAAATTGTTGGACGCCCAGGTGGAATCACACAACTGCTTGGTGTGGAACCCACACACACATCTGGTGTCGGCAGTGCTGTGAATGTGGTAGCAGTGTGTTTGCAAAACTCCTAATATGGAGAAACAGCAGACCAATCTAGGAATCTCTCTCTCTCTTTTTAAAATATTTTATTTATTTATTCATGAGAGACACACACACACACACAGAGAGGCAGACACAGGCAGAGGGAGAAGCAGGCTCCATGCAGGGAGCCCGATGTGGGACTGGATCTTGGGACTCCAGGATCACACCCTGGGCAGAAGGCAGCCGCTCAACCACTGAGCCACCCAGGCGTCCCTCTCTTTTTTTTTTTTAATGTCTTGCTGAATACTTTTTATAACCTTTAAAGTGGGCTCTATCTTCAACTTGGGGCTTGAACTCACAACCCCAGGACAAGAGTCACATGGTCTAGCAGCCAGGCACCCCAATCTAGGAGTCTCTTAATCCTCCTCTTCTTGCTCTCCTCCCGAGCAAATCCCTTCTAGTCTTAGTTAACATCTGTACCTGACAATGAAGTCTTAGTCTACTCACATACTCTCCCTGAACTCTCCTCACCGCTGTACTAGATTTCAGGGTTGCCAAGAAACCTGGGAACATAAAAGAATACATATTAATGGTTTCTGGAGATTCTATTTCAATACACGATAAAATAATAGTATCGTTTTTCAGACTTTATGGCCACCCTCCATGTTGTCCAAGCACCCAGGTATCATGTTCCAGTTTCCATGACAGCCCTCGCTTATTCTTAGTTATGCAAATAAATATAAATTTAATTATCACAAGTAGTGAGAAACTGAAGTCTCTCTAGTCATTTTGGTTGTATACAACTCATTCTAGGTTCTGCAGGAAGGGTTCTGATCTAGAATATTCTTCTTTTTTTTTTTTAATTTTTTTTTAAACTTTTATTTATTTATGATAGGCACACAGTGAGAGAGAGAGGCAGAGACACAGGCAGAGGGAGAAGCAGGCTCCATGCACCGGGAGCCCGACGTGGGATTCGATCCCGGGTCTCCAGGACCGCGCCCTGGGCCAAAGGCAGGCGCCAAACCGCTGCGCCACGCAGGGATCCCTAGAATATTCTTCTTTTAAGCTGTGTGTGTGGGAGATATAATAGCAGTTCCCAATAGAGGGGAAGAAAATAGAATCAGAAATTCACAATAAAAAAAAAAGGAAATTCGTAATCTATAGAGAAGTTTTGAAGTAGTTTCTGTACTTGCAGCCATCCATCTCTTTCCTGCTTGCTGGGTACAGAACTGTACTGTGTGTAGAACTCTAAGGGAATATACAGAAGCCACGGAACAGGGATTGTTCAGAGTTGGGCTAGTAACTTGGTCAGAAGTACATGTTGCTGACTTTTGGCTGTTACAAATTAGAAAGCACCAAATAATGTGTTTTTTTTAACAATGCAAATTTTGAGGGAGAAGTTGTTCTAGAACCCTTTAATATCTGGGAAGGAGTATGGGCTGAAAGCAAACAACTTAGAGATCTAATTGACTCTATCAAGACTCCGAAACTTGCCAGAGAATTTGACACGTGGCTGGAGGGGTTGTAACCTCTTTGGACGACAACTGGGAAATGTCTATGAAAATGCAGCACCTGGGCAGCCCGCGTGGCTCAGCGGTTTAGCACCACCTTCAGCCCAGTGCATGATCCTGGGGATTGAATCCCACTTCAGGCTCCCTGTGTGGAGCCTGCTTCTCCCTCTGCCTGTGTCTCTGCCTCTCTCTCTCTCCCTGTGTCTCTCATGAATAAATAAATAAAATCTAAAAAAAAAAAAAAATGCAGCATCCTTTGGGTGCCTGGCTGGCTCAGAGGATGGAGTGCACAACTCTAGACTTCAGGGTTGTAAGTTCAACCCCCATGTTGGGTGTAGAGGTAACTTAAAAATGTAATACCCTTTGTATAATTTCATTTCTACAAATTTATCCCACAAGTATGCTCACAAAGATGCAAAACAACACATGTACAAAGTTATTCATCTCTGCATGGTTTCAACAACTAAATGTTCAACAACAGGATACTGATTAAAGTGTAACACACTAAAAAACAAAACAAAACAAAAAAGTCTAACATATCATCTGCATAATACTACCCAGCTATAAGAAGGCTCTTTACTCACTAATATGTAATGCTATTCAATATATATATGTGTGTGTGTATATATATATATATATATATATATTTTTAAGATTTTAAGTAATCTCTACACACAATGTGGAGCTCAAACTTACAGCCCTGAAATTCAGAGTCACATGCTCTGACCAAGCCAGTCAGGTGCTCCCAAAATATATCTCTTAATCTTAATGTAAGTAGCATGGTATGTTATAATTTGTGTAAAAGGTAACAGGGATGAATAAAATATATGTTTCTATTTATTATTTCTATTTCTTGTATAGGCATACAACCTTTGAAAAAATACACAAAAACTGGTAACTGGTTGTTGGAAAGTTATTACTTTTTTTTTTTTTTTTTTAAAGATCCACTGGTTCAAAGCAAAAGCAGGAAACCTTTATCTTCTATGGTCTTTCTCCACTCAAACTGACCAATATTCTTTTCCTCCTTCTCATTCTCTATGACATTAGTAAGACTGACTAGTTTGCAAAAAAAGGTACAAGCCCAACTTAGATATCCAAGGGTGATGGTTGCCAGCTAGGAAACAAATCATGCTGGCTGGCTTGCAGAGAATAAAACACTCCAGTGAAAAACAGATGGAAAAAAAAAAATCTCTATTTCTGACCACATTCTACCTTCCACATTGTAGGAACCTGTAAGGCCCAAACTATACTTACTTTTGGGATCTGTTATAAATCTCCTATATCTTTATAATAAATTCCCCCTTTTCTGTTTAAGATAACCTGAGTAAGTACCCCTTTTTACTGGGTGGTCTTGAGTGATGCCAAAAGTACTGAGCACTCACTATGCCTCGGTATCCTCTGGGGCATGTCACAAATGTTTAAGGCTCACAGACAACTAAGACTATCCCCATTTCACACCCTAAGGGAATTGAGACGAGAGACATTAAGTCACTTGTCCAAGGTCACACATTTCAGCAGAGCTAGAATTTAAACCAGGCAGTGTGACTCCTAAGTTCATGCAGGTGGTTGCCCTCGATGAGGTACAATTTATACACTACCTATAGGTAACAAAGTACACTTGTAATTCAATGCAGATGATCATAATCCAAAAACAAGATTTCCTGAGGTCTAATTTCAGGCATCAGAGAACTGAAGCCAAAGATGAGAATATCTTGAGGCATGTTTTGTGAATGGGACCTTTATGAGGCTTTCCAACTTTGAAAAGGTTGAATCTGGTCTAATGAAAGACCATCATCACCATCATCACTGGTGCCTGAAGGCAACCAATCTAAAGAAAGACTAAACTTGAATACAGTTTTATTAGAAGCTTGAAATCGTCTGTTATTATGATCTACAATTTCCTAGTGTTTATGAAATTCTAACTAAAGAATTCACACAGGACCAAGCCAGGATTGGATTTTAAAGAGACAACCTAAAATAAGCACCTCTCTCCCAAGAACAATGGGTTAGAGGATCCAGAAACAGATCCAAATAAATTTTGTTTTAAAGATTTTTACTTATTTATTCATGAG
Source organism: Canis lupus baileyi (assembly GCF_048164855.1). NCBI lineage: Eukaryota > Metazoa > Chordata > Mammalia > Carnivora > Canidae > Canis > Canis lupus. Next base: position 2,796,787 of record NC_132875.1, on the reverse strand, counting down.
ACATAGAGAGAAAGAGAGGCAGAGACACAGGCAGAGGGAGAAGCAGGCTCCATGCAGGGAACCTGACGTGGGATTCGATCCCGGGACTCCAGGATCAGGCCCTGGGCTGAAGGCTGCGCTAAACCACTGAACCACCCAGGGATCCCCCAGATCCAGATAAACTAAGGAATAATTACATTAAAGGTGGCATTTCAAGTCAGAGGGGAGTAGATGGTTTATTCCATGAATGATGCTCAGACAACTAGTTAGGCATCTGGAGCCTGATCTCAGTCTAGTCACCAAAATAAATTCTAGGGGGAACAAAAATATAAATATAAAAACAAACTGCATGCATTATTATTATTATTATTTTTAAACTTGTGTTTTTTCTTTTTTTTAAGATTTTATTTATTGATTGATGAGAGACACAGAGAGAGAGAAAGAGGCAGAGACACAGGCAGAGGGAGAAGCAGGCTCCATGCAGGGAGCCCGACATGGGACTCGATCCCGGGTCTCCAGGATCACGCCCCTGGCTGAAGGTGGCCCTAAACCTCTGAGCCACCGGGGCTGCCCATGAATTATTTTTTTAAACATTGGAATTTACAAAAAGCCATTCAGGGACACCTGGGTGGCTCAGCGATTGGGCGTCTGTCTTTGGCTCAGGTCATGATCCCGGGATCCTGGGATCAAGTCCTGCATCAGGCTCTCTGCATAGAGCCGGTTTCTCGCCCTGCCTGTGTGTCTGCCTCTCTCATTGTATCTCTCATGAATAAATAAATAAATAAATTTTATCTAAATAAAATCTTAAAACAAAAACAAAACCCAAAAAGCCATTCAAAGGATAAGATCCTGAAGCAAAGAAAGAAAGAGCAATAAATTTGACTACATAAATATTAAAGACATGTCCATGGTGGAAAAGAAAAAAAAAAGGCCACAAACAAACAAAAAAATTAAATGACAGATACACTGGCAGGAAATGTTTGCAACATGTTTGACAAAAGTACTAATTTCCTGAATATACAAAGAGTTCAATGAACAGATTAGCAAAAACAATCAACAGCCCAAAAGCAAATGGCAATAGACAGAGAAGGTTATTTTTAGGGGAAAAAAAAAAAGAAATAAAAAAGCTCATAAACATATGCAAAATAATAAAAAACCCACAGAACTTAAAAAATGCACGTTTATTTTTTTATTTTTTTAAAGATTTTATTTATTTATTTATGAGAGACAGAGAGAGAGAGAGACAGAGACAGAAGCAGAGGGAGAAGCAGGCTCCATGCACGGAGCCTGATGTGGGACTCGATCCCAGGACTCTAGGATCATGCCCTGAGCCAAAGGTAGATGCTCAACCACTGAGCCACCCAGGCGTCCCCAAGAAATGCAAGTTTAAAACAATGCTACACCATATTTTACCTCCAACATAACAGACAATATAGTGTAATGCTTAAAACCGAAGGCTCTAGAGTCAGAATACTTAGGATTAAATCCTCACTCTACTCCTGTGTATGTTCTAAAGTTTCCTTGCCTAGAGTGGTCATGAGAGCCAAATGAGAAAATGTAATAAAAACCAATTAGAACCGTGGCAGGCATATAGTAACTATGTTCATTCTTATTCAGATTGACAGAAATAGTAAAAACAGGAGTAGTGGTGGAAACAGAATAGAAGACCAGGCCTTCTCATATACTGTCAGAAGATGTATAGCCTGGCACAGTGTCTTTGGCAACTTGACACTGTCTACTTGCATTCTAAATTCCCTTTTAGAAATGTATCCTATCGATCACATATGTTCCTAAAATTATATACATATCAGGCAGCCTGGGTGGCTCAGCGGTTTAGTGCCACCTTCAGCCCAGGGCGTGATCCTGGGGACCCGGGATTGAGTTCCATGTTGGGCTCCCTGTATGGAGCCTGCTTCTCCCTCTGCCTGTGCTCTGCCTCTCTCTGTCTTTCATGAATAAATCAATAAAATCTTAAAAAAAATTATATATCTATATCTGTTAATAAAGATATACATGCATATATAGTTTTTCACTGCAAGAATGTCTGTAACAGAGGTGCCTGGGTGGCTCAGTCCATTAAGTGTCCTACTCAATTTTGGCTTAGGTCATGATCTCAGTTTCAGGAGATCAAGCCCAGTGATGAGCTCCCCACTCAGCAGAATCTGTCTCCCCTCTCTCTTGTTCTGCCTTCCCCCACCGCAGCTCATGCACACACTCTCTCTCAGATAAATAAATCTTAAAAATAAAGAGAGAGAGAATGTCTATAACAGCAAAAGACTGGAGATACCCTAAATGGCCATCCAAATGGCCATTATTTATAATACAAATAAATACACGATAGTGCATCCTAAAATGGAAATGGAATAATATACTACCATGAAAAAATTTCCCAAGACAGTCAAAAAAGCAGTCATAAAACAATGTGGATATCCTGCCAGTGTTAGTGTTAGAATGCATGGAATACTTCTGGAAAGCGACATAAGAACATAGTAAAAGTAGTTACTATAGGAACAGCAATTAGCAATCGCCCCTGAGGGGCAAGACTGGGAGCTGAAGTCAGAGATTTGCTTTTCATTAAACATCCTTCCATAAAAGTGCAACTATCCCCTCCCCACCCGATGTACATTACTTTTTCCACTAAACAAAAACTAGGTGATCTTATTTATTTTTAGGGCAGCCCTGGTGGCTCAGTGGTTTAGCGCCACCTTCGGCCCAGGGTGTGATCCTGGAGTCCCAGGATCGAGTCCCACATCAGGCTCCCTGCATGGAGCCTGCTTCTCCCTCTGCCTGTGTCTCTGCCTCTCCCTCTCTCCTCTGTGTGTCTGTCATGAATAAATAAATAAAATATTAAAAAAAAAAGATTTATTTATTTATTCATGAGAGACGGGGGGGGGGGGGCAGAGATACAGGTGGAGGGAGAAGCAGGCTCCATGCAGGGAGCCTGATGTGGGACTCGATCCTGGGACTCAATCCTGGGACTCCAGGACCACACCCTGGGCCAAAGGCAGGCGCCAAACCGCTGAGCCACCAAGGGATCCCAAAACTAGGTGATTTTAAAAAATAAAAATGTAGTCACCAGGTAATGTTACAACTCTATCAGAAAAGCACACCAGCTGAAGACAGAAGTTCCGAGAGAAATGCTGGTTGCCTGACTATCCCTGTAGCTTTGAGGACCACAATGAATACCCTAGAGCAGAGTCCTCGGGTCTGCAGGCTATCACTGTAGAGTGCCGAGAACCACAAGGAGGAAGCACACAAGTCCTGTTTCCAGATCTCGCATCTGCTATCCCGATGTTAACTACCAGGGCCTCCAGAACAAGCGTATGCAGGTGTATGGAGTGTCTGAGCGCTGAAGTGTAGGAGTGTTCTTATACTTGGTGTGTGTTGGGATGATGACTTTGAGGGGAAAGGAAGGTAGAGGGACTAACTATCCCTTGTGACGGTCTCTTGGTTCTCAATTATTTCTTTGAACAACTTATTTGTTTTTTCCTTTCACTTTAACATCTCATGTATAAATAGATTTGCAACTCATAAAGTAGTTTCACTTTCTCATTAATTCTGACAATCCAGGATATGGATACAATAATGCCATTTTAGAGGAGTCTTGGAGGGGTGGCCCAGTCCCATGAATACTAGGTTTGTGTCCTGGCACCACCACTTGACTCTCCAAATCAGGAGCTTTCCATACCATGGCTTCTCCATCCCTGCCCGATCTCTCGCCACTAGATCCTACTACTACCTCATCCCTGCCAACACCAAAGCAGTAAAGCCTATAAATTGAGTCTCACTATACTAAGTACCCACTATGCAATGGTATGGACTAGACAGCTCACACTTTATCTCCTTTACCCTGTAAAGACAGGCTCTATTATCTTCACAATCTAAATGTGTCCACAGAAGTTAGAAGGGGAGCCAATTGTTTAATGTCACACAGCTCCTATGTTACTATGCCGAGTGAGGACTCAAACCCCAGCGTCTGGCTCTAAAGTCCGCTATACATGAAAGCACACTGCCCCAGAAACAGCTCTTAGTGTTCCATAGTTTGTTGAGATGGTTAAAGACCACAGTCAAAGACAATCTGTAAGTTCCTAAGTAGGGTAAGTTATGCTATTAAAAAGACAAGGCTGCTCTTCAGCTAATTTTCTCCTGTTGATTTACTTTGTCTTTCACATCTCTGAAATGAAAACAAACCTAAATTTCAAGGGAAAGGTTGGGGCAGTGCCATCCAGGAAAGTGAGACAAGTAAAGGGCCGGCAGCCCCGGAAGGCCCGCCTTCTGCGGTTGCCAGGCAACAGAGGAAAACAGCAAAAAGTGGCAGGATCATGGCCACGAACTACAGTGCCAACCAGGTAAGTCCTTTTTCCATCTCTAACGTTCAGTTTTGCCTTTTAGATTTTACCTTTGGACTTCCCTTCCCAGAAGATTCTGATTTTTGAATGAATAGCTGAAAGTGGGGTGAGATAGTATTTTTCACGTCCTTAGCTCCTCAGGGTAGAGAGGGCCCATGGACAAATGAAAGGTATCTCACGGTTAAGTTTGTAGGATGGATACGAGAGACCAGCAGAGTTTTTTCCGTAAAGGGCCAAAGGATAAGTATTTTATTTTTAGGGCCAAGTGACAAAATTAGAGATGTAGGTACAGCAAGAGAAAATATTTTTCCATAAAATTGACAAAATTCAAAATAGCATAATTGTAATTTTTTGTAATACTAATGAAAAAAAAAGAATTCTTTTGGGATGAGAAAACACTTCACTTTATTGGGATACAAAGCTACTGTTCTGGGCAGCCCCAGTGGCGCAGTGGTTTAGTGCCGCCTGCAGCCCAGGGAGTGATCCTGGAGACCCCGGATCAAGTCTGTCAGGCTCTCTGTATGATGCCTGCTTCTCTCTCTGCCTCTCTCTCTCTCTCTCTCTGTCTCTATGAATAAATAAATAAAATCTTAAAAAAAAAACAACAAAGCTACTGTTCCTTTTTATCAAATCAGTTGCAAATATTCATCTATAAAAACCATTCTTTGCTTTCTCAAGTCATCCCAAGACAGACAGGAGGATGGATGTGGCCCATGGGCCACAGTCTGCAGACCCGAAGTCTACACCAGGGCTGCCCAACAAAAAGATAATGAGAGTCATAAATGTAATTTAAAATTTTCTAGTAGCTACATAAAAAAAATTAATTCTAATAATATATTTAACCCAGTAAGTCTAAAATATTACTTCAATCTTTAATCAATATTTAAAAAGTTATAAAAAAGATGTTTACATTTTTTTTGTACTAACTCTCCAAAATTACAAAGCACCTCCATTGGGACTAGTCACATTTCAAATGTCCAACAGCCACACGTGACAAGTAGTGCCATGTTGAACAGCATACATTTAGGCCAAAAAATTACATCCCTTCTATAGTGAGTTAAAGTCTAGCTTGGCTCTATAGGCCTTTTGGTCCTCAACTCTAAAGAACTGTGCCTCGTCATCATTTCCTGGGTATGAGGCCTTTGAACGTCACATCTTTCTCTCCACAGTATGAAAAAGCTTTCTCTCCCAAGTATCTGCAGAACTGGTCTCCGGCCAAGCCAACAAAAGAGGTATTGCATGTGCTCCTGCGGAGCCAGTATCTGATTCTTCCCACCATATCTGTAACTCACTGGCACCTAATTTCTTTAGCCTCCTCTAAATTCCCATATCCTTCTCTCCCTCAGCACTTAGCTCAAATCCCTTGGACACCTATTCTCTCCTTTCTATTCCATTTTTCACAAGCACTTCTCTCCTCACCTCCTCCTCAGAGAATTTCTTCCCAAGAAGGCTACACTCAGATTATCGCCAATGATCGTGGTCATCTGTTGCCTTCAGTGCCCCGGTCCAAGGTGAGATACTGATCCCCATTCCTACTGGGGAAGGTAAAGAACTAGGGCACAGAATGGGAGTAATTGAGATGGGAGGTCTGCAATTTAGCGCAGCCACTATCCGGAAATTAAAGTTCAGTCTCATTCCCATTACAACGTGACTGCTCCTAAACTTCCAGCCAGTTTATCCAATATAATAAAGTTGCGCTTAGCACCCAGAATTCCTCAAACTGATGAATGAACACCTTCACATGATGATAAGACTTCTGCAGGGGGCACGCTGCCAGACTTGGCCTAGGGACACAGAATTTAAGTGAAGCCAGCAGAGCTAATGTGATGCAGAAATTAGAGTGATCTAAATGAGGAAGGGGGTAAAGGATGAGTGGGGAGACTGGGAGCCCGTTTTCAGTCTGATTTCAGCACCACGCATCACAAGGTCGAAGGGTGGGAGGAAGAGAACACATCTGCCAATAGGTCAGCACTGGGAGTGAGATGCTGGGTGAAGAACCTCGTCGTCTTCCTTTTAGGAGAGTCCCTGGGGATCTTTCATGGGCACCTGGCAAATGCCTCTGAAGGTACCCCCTGCTCGGGTGACCCTGACCTCCCGTTCAGTTGCTGGTGCTGCCTCCCTCACCAAATGGATACAGAAAAATCCAGATTTGCTCAAGGCCTCCAATGGGCTGCGTCCTGAAATCTTCGGCAAGGTAAGTATTCCTCCCACCTAACCTCAAATCCTATTATCTGCATTTCTTTTCAACCTCAGAAATGCCTCTGGTTATGCCACCACTATTCCAGCAGGGGGAACCTCTACCCAGCTCTGTCTCACCTTGCCTAGTCCCCATCCGCTGACCCAAAGAGATGAGCTAAGGACCTATTTCCCTCACAGCACAAAAATGACTGGATCTGTCCTTTTGTCCATGGTACAGGGAGATAGGGAATTGGAATTCTAAGATGGACTGGAAATGATCTAGGCCAGACCAGAAACATGATAGTCTCTTCCACTCTACCCAACAGCCTCATGATCCAGACGGTCAGAGGAAACTTGGGAAGTCTCTTACAAAGACGGTACAACAAGCACCAAGTCCAATCATAATTCCAAGCTCTCCAGCTGCAAACCTCAACTCCCCAGACCAACCCCAAAGCTCACACCCCTCTGCAGGTCACACTCCAGGTCCCCAAAGCCCAGTTAGCTCTCTTAAAACCCCACCTGGATGCCCGTGTACGCCAGAACACTGGGCAAACCCTAGTTCAGCTGAGGTCCAGAGATACAAACTTGGAGCTCCAGAAGCACCGCAGGACCACACTGAGAAAAAGCTGTCTAGAGACTGAGTGAAGTCGGCCAGACCTCCCCGTGAGGAATGTAGAACAGGGAAAGTATAGGGTGGGAATAAAGGCAAACTTGGAAAATAAACATCATTTGTTGAATCTATTACTGATTGGAATGTTCTCCTCCTGTTACGGCTGCCTCTTACAACCCATGACTAGGAGGTGGGTTGGGGTAAATAAAGTAGGAAAAAGATCATGATGGGGGCTCAAGGTGGAACATGTTTTTACAAGGACTGAGTCAGTTTTGCTCCAAAAGTGACCAAGACTAAAACTATAGCAAAAGAAACCTCCCAAAGAACCAGTTTCTTACTCTCAACCCCTCATTTTTCATCCTGAGCATGCACAACTACAACTTCCAAGTCAGAAATACAATTGCTTATTAGAGTATGCATGTCTGGAAAAGATGCGGGAAGAGGAGGTATGGAAAGTCAGCACAGAAGACACTACCCTCATCTCTGACTTCACAGCTGATGACAGAACAGAGGGCAGACCAACTAGAGTTATGAAAGTAAAACTCAAGCAAAAGTACCTATGTATGTAGTTTGAAAACTGAAGATACAGAAGGGATTAGAAGAAAACCAGAGAGAGATAGTAAGTAGTTATTCAGGGCAGAATAACAACTATGAGGACCACTCTACCCCAACCCCAATCACCCAAATGGTAAGAAGCCGCCAAAAAGGTAAGAAGTTCCCCAACCACTTCCCAGCTTCCAACATCTGCTTATCATTCTCCTATTCTGTGTCTTCCTCGCGCTGGCTGTTCAACTGCATGCCCTTGCCAAGCTTTTCCCAGCTCCAATGCCAAAGTGTTCCCTTGCGAACACTTGTCCCCTACTCCAAGGAGAGGCACAGAGGACTTAGGGTTTAAGCTGGAAGAAGGCTACAAAGGCTTCCCAGGGCTAGTCTAGCAGAAAGGGAGAAGTGATCATCATGTAAAGCCAAAGACCACTTGGGGGCCGTTGAGGAAGACGGCTGAGGTAGCAGGTCCCCATGGCCTTAGCTTTCAGGAGGTCTTCTTGTCCAACTGCCACTAATTACAGTCATCATTCCTCCTCTCTAACCCACAGCTCTAACTGGTTTCCCAACAACTCCAGACAAGATCCATCTGTTACCCTTGAGATTCCAAAGACTATCAAAGCAGCACTCCTGCCAAGGTAGTTAGGGATTTAAGAGGCTGGCCCACGGGGGTTTTAAAAGCAGCAAGTTTCTCCATCAAATTACAGATTTTTGCCAGGTCTTCAACATCCCTCCTCTCTTATCTCGGCTCTCCTTTCTCTTCCAGTCTATATACTTAGCTCATCATCCCTTAGCTGCTACCTCCACTGGTCCTCTGGCTCCCTTACTGGATCATCATTTGCTGGACTCTACCCTGAGGTCTATGAGCTGTTCTCACTGGGATTCAGGACCCTGTGATAATGCAAAGCTTTCCACATGCTTAACCTCCTTTCTCTTGCTCCTTCCTTCTCTGAGGCTTCTGCACAATATTCAATCTCTGGTTACTTGCATTTGATTCCCTAAAAATTGTTCCAGTGGTCAGCTGCAGGACAAGCTGTTTCCCTCCTGAGAAAGGTCAGAGTGGGAGATGAAAATGCTTAGGACCAGAGGAAAAAGGGAGGAAACTGGCTCCTCCCCAACCATGATTCTCTTGGTTTCTCTAGATTTCAAGGAGAGTCAAAGACAAAATGAGTATTTTAATTCAGTTTCAGAAACAGATGTCACATGAATTTGGATTAGAAAAGAGCCTTGTTTTTCCAGAAATGCAGGGGGAAAAAATAACCCTTAATAGATTCAATGTAATTTTCTGGATCTTCCCTTTGCTCTAAAAGCTATATATCTTCTCCCCAAACCTGCTTTAAGAGTCAACTGACCCTCCTGATCTCCCTCTAGCTGGGACAGGGTCATTCCCCTCCACCCCCATCCCTCTTCTTTCAGCCACACTGTGTGGGTGCTGAAGACCCTGACCAATGAACAGAACTGTCCTTTAAGCTAGCAACCCACAGGCAGTGGCACCCACAGCCCCACTCCCAGTCCCCACGGCAGAGGCCACAGAGCTGGCATTGTTTCCACTGTCACAGGAAGAAGGAGCCAAAAGCTGACTGTCAGCACAAATCAAGGCCCAATATGGAGAGAAAATGAGGGCTTCGAGGCCCAGAGTAGGCTGCAAGCTAGGGGCAGGAAAAGGGAAGTTTTGAGTCATTCCATCTTCAGAAACAAGGGAGCAAAACTGGACCCTTTCCCGCTGCTATAGTTCTATTAGGTACTGTTTCCCTAAGCTCCAAGGGAATATGCAAGCACAAAAGGGTCTAAATAAATCAGGAGAATTTTGCCTTGGCTGGAGAAGAGAGTGACAAACAGGAAGATAGGTCAGTGAATCATTTATGGGAAGACAATGCTGGGAACTCCAGCTCTTTACATGGCTGCCAGCCCTACAGAGGACAACACAGTAAGAACCAAGACAGCCACTCCAGACTGGTACAGCTGGGGAATCTTCAGGCCTTTCCCTAGGTCCCATATCTGCAGAAAAAAGAAAAGAAAAAAAAAAGGAAGAATTTCAGCAATCAGCATCCAGGGTACTCTCCTTTCTAAGAAAGGAGCTCCACCTCACGGAACGGGCCACTCCTCCCTGCGTGGTTCTAGGGAACAGCACTTCAGCACCCACCTTCACCTTTCCCAAAACCCACAACACGGTACCCACCACCCTCACAGTGACAGGAAAAGGTATACATACAAAATATAGCCCATACATATAAAAGCTTCCAGACCTAAGAGATAAAATTCCCTCATGATAACACAACCAAATCAATGCTTCCCTAAGTGTATTCCTCCACAAACTAGTTCCTCAAAATGCTAAAGGTGTTATATGGGGGAGAAAAGCTTCAAGGTCAAATAGATTTAGTAAACATTTAGCTGGGATCCCTGGGTGGCACAGCGGTTTAGCGCCTGCCTTTGGCCCAGGGCGCGATCCTGGAGACCCGGGATCGAGTCCCACGTCAGGCTCCCTGCATGGAGCCTGCTTCTCCCTCTGCCTGTGTCTCTGCCTCTCTCTCTCTCTGTGTGACTATCATAAATAAATAAAAAATTAAAAAAAAAACATTTAGCTGCAAGACAGGAATATAAGATACATGATGATTTCTCAGATACAGTCAGGCACAGACCTCCCCTCCCACCACTTGAGAAGTAAGAGCTATCAGAGAACTAATATTCTAAAAACAAAAACAACAACAACAACAACAACAACAACAAAAACCCCTCTGGGATCTATAACACTAATTCCCAATTTTGTTTGACAGTGTATTTATAGCAAAAGTTCATGAAAGAATAAGCAATATTTGCCATTAGTATGTGTGCTGCATTCTACATATTATATGCTATTAAACTTCCGGGGTGTGTGTGTGTTTTAAAGTAAGCTCTACGCCAAATGTGGGGCTTAAACTCATGACCTCAAGATCAAGAGTCATATCTCTACCAACTGAGCCAGCCAGGGGCCCCTAAATTCCTGGTTTTGTTGATAACAACCCACTAAAAATTGATTTTTTTTTCTACCCACTACATCAAAACCAGGGTTTTAAAAACACTGATCTAGCTTCTCTTGTGCTCCACGGATACTAATGTATTATACTCTAAGTCATTAAAAGATCCCCTAAGGCAAAAGTAGAATTTTTAGGTTCTATGCTTTCCACACTTGACTGTCCCAATACAACACAAATGCCCACACTTCGTGTTTTTGTTTTTTTTTTTAAAGATTTTATTTATTTATTCATGAGTCACAGAAAGAAGTAAGAGACAGGCAGAGGGAGAAACAGGTTCCCCGGGGTAGCCCAATGTGAGACTGGATCCTAGGACCCCAGGATCCCACCCCAGCACACTTTGAACATTAAACTAAAGGAGTAATTAAAAGAAAAGTTAAGAGGGCAACCCGGGTGGCTCAGCGGTTTAGCGCCACCTTCAGCCCAGGGCGTGATCCTGGAGTCCCGGGATCAAATCCCACATCAGACTCCCTGCGTGGAGCCTGCTTCTCCCTCTGCCTATGTCTCTGTCTCTTTCTCTCATGAATAAATAAAATCTTTTTTTTTTTTTTTAAAAAAGAGAAAAGTTAAGAGCTAGAGGGAACGAGGATGGGGGAGTAAGGAATAAGCCTCTACTTAAGTTTAGGAGTCTAGGAGATTCCACTATAGAGCTATTTGGCTTATACAGGCACAGTGTTTTACCAAAAAAAATCAAGTCCTACTGCCTGGTGGTGATGGGGAGGTACTGTCTAGAATGCCAGGGACCCTGTCACTTCCCACTCCTCTATATCAATTCTGACCAAGTTCAGAGGGGCAAAAGCTAGGACTGTCTATCATGGAGAACAGATCAAATCCTGTCCCACACTCAGAGCCAGTACTTGCTACAAGAAAAAATAAAAGCAGATTCAAGGGCTTAAGAAAAAGCCTTTAGGCTCCTCACTCTTCTCAACAAAGAGATTGCCATGACAGGCAGGAACCCAGGCAGAAAACCTTGAGTGAGTTCTGAGATTTTGCAAAACCTCTTCCCCTCCCCGCCCCCTCCCTTCATACCGAGACAAAAGCAAATATATGGCCAGCCCCACTAGAGCCAGGATGTGAACAGAGGAAGCTGATCAGCTGATTTTCATTAGAGGATTTGTTCTGTGGAATAAGATGTCATTAATGGAAATGCCCTCCCTCTCCATCCCCTCCCGGAGGGAAGTGAAGTCATTGTGAATCAAACTGAACACTGCCCCAGGGAACAGCTATAGATACACTTAATTAAATAGGTCATTTCATCTCTCACTTTTCTGATTCCATTAAACTGTTTATTGGACCAGACTGAAATTCCGAAAGTGCTTGTCTCTGGATTCTGATGTGGAAGTTATAAAGGTCAGATTAAGGCAACAGTATCCACCTCCCAGATGGCTCATGTTAGGAAGGGACTGAAGACAAGACAGAATGGAATCATAACTCTGTTCTTGGGAAAGAAAGCAAGACTAAGGGTAGGGAGACCACAAAACATGAAATCTTAAAATGCTGGAGGAGGGACTGATCTCTAACCTGGGGTAGGCATGATTGAGCTTTAATTCCTTTTTAAAGAGAAGGAAGGGCCCCTGACTCTGACTCTTGGTGATCAGGATCTCAGGGTCCTGGGGTCCAGCCCTGTCTAGGCTCTGCACTCAGGACACTCATCTGCCTGTCCCCATCTCTCTGTTCCTCCCCACGTGCACAGGCGCCACATACACATGTACACACTCTCAATCTCTCTCTCTAATAAATAAAATTTAAAACAAATAATAACAATTTTTTTAAAAGAGAGAGAAAAGGAGACACTAGTTTTGAATTGACCCAAAAGTCACATAGGAGGCAGCACGGACAGTTTTCAGGCCAGTGTTTTTACTTTATCCTTTATCCAAATACTCCTTACCCCCAATATTAAAGTCTGGGATCCTAGGTACCCAGTTGCTGATAAAATTGGCCCCATTCTCTCCAAGAGTTCAACAAAACCCAAAAGCAGTTAACATAATCCAATGTCAAGATGACAAAAGTTAATATATATGGCTCCAGCTGCACTTGTCACTCTGGGTTGACAGGAATGTTATACTGAAAGCAGTGACCACCTAGCTCAGAAGCCCAGGGGCTAGCATAGAGCCTGACACATAGTAGGTACAAATTAATTATCTAGTCAATATGCCTTCTATGTCAGTGGGATGACCTGGCTTCAGGGGTCTCTTTTAGTCTCTTAAAAACGGGACAGTTCAAACTGAGACCTTGCAGGTAATGACCAGACCTACACCCAGAGCTCAGCTGGACACCAGCAGGGCTGTCAAGAAGCGCACATGGGTCTAGTTTAGCTTTCCCCAACAGGCCCCTGAGCAAAGGTCCAGACAACAATAGGGGCAGCATAAACCCAGGCAATGAAGGAGAGAATCCTACACCCCCTATACCCCCTTCGCCCAGAAAATGTATATCCACAATTAACTTACCAAATGTCGGATCCCATTCCAGGTGTGATACATGAGAGGGAAGACAAGTGCAAACTTGGCTGTGTAGATCAGAGATGGCCCCAGGCACAGGGACTTCACAAGTTCCAAATGAGACTCAAAGTTTCCAGGGACCAACAGGGCAGACAAGCCAAAAAGAGAGACCCCTGAGGAGAAAACCAAGTAAGCCCATTATAGCTGTCCACCAGCTACTACTACTAGGACACAAAACTGGGTTTTATAGGGCAGCCCTGGTGGCGCAGCGGTTTGGCGCCGCCTGCAGCCTGAGGTGTGATCCTGGAGACGGGGATCGAGTCCCACATCGGGCTCCCTGCGTGGAGCCTGCTTCTCCCTCTGTCTGTGTCTCTGCCCCTCTCTCTGTCTATGAATAAGTAAATAAAATCATTAAAAGAAAGAAAAAACTGGGTTCTATGACGTGCCCTGGCACCTCATAGGATTCTGACCCATGTATCTTACATTTGCCATACATATTAGCAGAATATTCTTCCTTTCATCAATTCCTCTCTACAAAGACTTCACCTGCCACTTTAGAAGCCACCTTCTGACTGTACCTACATTATCATCTCAGTAAGAAAAAGTAAAAACAGTATATTCAGTCCAAGGTAAAGACTGAGAAAAAATTTTAAATCATTCAAATCTCTACCACATACACAAAAAATGTAACTCAAAATGGATCAAAGACCTAAACGCAAGAGCTAAAACAATAGAACTCTGAGAAGAAACCACAGGAGTAAAATCTTCAGGACCCTAGATTAGACACTGGCTTCTTGGATATGTTGCCAAAACCATCGTGACAATAGAATAAATTGGACTTTAACAAAGTCAAAATTTTTCGTGCCGCAAACAATGTCATTAAGAACGTAAAAAATGAATAAAAGGCAGCAGAGGGACCACAGTCGATGGTAGTGTAACAGTAGGCATGGTGACAGATGCTGGTTGCAACTGTGCTGGGCACAGCATAACTTACAGAGAAGCTAAATCAGTATGTCCTACACCTGAAACCAACGTAACATTGTGTATCAACTATACTCAGACTGTGTGGTAAAAAGACAACACAAAGTGAGAGAAAATATTGCAGATCATATGTCTGTAAGGGATGTGCATCCAGAATATACTAAAGACTTTTTCAATTCAAAGATAAAAAGACGGCAGCCCGAGTGGCTCAGCGGTTTAGCGCTGCCTTCAGCCCAGGGTGTGATCCTGGAGACCCGGGATCGAGTCCCGCATCGGGCTCCCTGCATGGAGCCTGCTTCTCCCTCTGCCTGGGTCTCTGCCTCTCTCTCTGTGTGTCTCTCATGAATAAATATTTTTTAAAATAAATAAATAAAATTAAAAAAACAAAGATAAAAAGACAACCCAATTTAAAAATGGGCAAGGATCTTAAATAGGTATCTCTCCAAAGATAAATAAATAAATAAATAAATAAATAAATAAATAGCCAATAAGTATATGAAAAGATGCTCAACATCATTAGCTATTAGGGAAATCAAATCAAAACCATGATGAAAAGTTACTTCACACCTACTAGGATGTTATATCTAAACATAAAATTATGTGTACTTATATGAGATACATACATTTATATAAATATCAAATGTGTTTAATATTTTTTTTAGACAGAGAGAGAAAGAGAGAGAGAGAGACCAAGCCATTCTGGAAAGCAATCTGGCAGTTTCTCAAAACATTAATAGAATTAGGGTGCCTGGGTGGCTCAGTCGGTGAAGCGTCTGCCTTCAGCTCAGGTCATGATCCCAGGGTCATGATCCATGGGCTCCCTGCTCAGTGGGGAGCCTGCCTCTCCCTCACCTCTATCCCTTTCTGCATGGCGTTTACTCTCTTGCTCTCTCAAATAAATGAATAACGTAAAAAAAAGAAAAATTTAATAGAATTGACATATGACCTAGCAAATGGACTTCTAGGTATATACGCAAAAGAAATGAAACATAAGTCTACACAAAACCTGTACACAAATATTAATAACAGCATTATTCACAATAGCCAAAAATGGAAACAACTCAAATACCCATCAATTTATGAGTGGTTAATTAACTGTGGGACAGCTGTCCAATGGAATATTATTCAGCAGTAAAAAGAAATGAATACTAACACATGCTACATACAACATGGATGAACTTCAAAAACATAATGCTAATGGGATGCCTGGGTGGCTCAGCAGTTGAGCGTCTGCCTTCAGCTCAGGTGGTGACCCCGGGGTCCTGGTATCAAGTCCCACATCAGGCTCCCTGCGGGGTGCCTGCTTCTCCCTCTGCCTGTGTCTGTGCCTCTCTCTCTCTCTCTCTGTGCGACTATCATAAATAAATAAAAATTAAAAAAAAAAACAAACCAAACCAAACCAAACAAAACAAAACAAAACAAAACATGATGCTAAGTAAAACACACCAGTCACAGAAAACCACATACTGCAGAATCTGCTTACATGAAATGTTCAGCCCAGACAAGTCTCAGAGACAAAGTAGGTAAGTGGTTGCCTTGGGAAGAGGATTGGGAGGAAAATGGGGAGTGAATGCTAATGGATATGGGGTTTCCCTTTGCAATGATTAGAATGTTCCAAATCTTATTGTGGTAACTGTTGTGCAACTCTGTGAATATACTAAAAAACCACTGAATTATACACTTCACTCAAGAAATTTTTTTTTTTTTTGAGAGAGAGAGGGAAACATGAATGGGGGAGGGGCAGAGGGAGAGAATCTCAAGCAGGCTCCATGCCCAGTGCAGAGTCCCACACGTAGCTCGATCTCACCACCGTGAGATCATAACCTGAGCCAAAATCAAGAGTCAGATGCTTAACTGACTGAGCGACCCAGACACCCTGAATTATATACTTTAAATAAGTGAATTGCATGGTAGGTGAATCATGTCACAAAGAACTGTTAAAGAAACAATCTTTACCACAATGACTGCTACCTAGTTTCCACCTCTACACATTTCTACCAGTAAGTGTGGCTCATTACAGAGCAATTCTGAACAGCAGGGTGAAGAGCATGGCTTTTGAAATATACAGGATTATTTTAACAAGTATCTAATTTTCCATTTCCTCTCAAGGCAGCAGAGTGATCAAATTGTGACAGCTCAACACTCCAAGGAATTTGTTGAAAGTCAGGTTATTGAGATGGCTATGCAAACTCTTTCCAAGATCCTAAAGAACATGAACTATTTATAGTAGTAGTAGAGGGTGGAAAACAGCATGCACAGAGTATAACTTCTAGAGGTCCGTTCAGTTCTACTGCCGTCCAGTGAGGCAACCATGCACTCCTGTATTTCTTTCACAGGGATTTACTGAAAGCATTCTTTGTACTAAATCTGTACGGAATCTGTGGAAGGGAAAATGAAGACCTGGTCTTTGCCCTTGAGGAGCTTACAGTTTAGTAGGAGAGACACTTAAGTAAATCAATTACAGTCCAAGGTAAGGTGCTAGAGGGTACTAGCACCATAACAAAGCCCTGTAACAAAGGCATATGTGTGCACAGGGTGCTGGAGAACAGAAAGTAGTAGAACAAGCAAAATCCATATGGTAGGAGGGGAGAGTATTCTGAAAAGCTTTTTCTCAGGGGTGTACTTTAGCTAAGTTTTGAGAAAAGGGATTATGGGGTAAGGAAATGGGGAGTGGCAGGACACATCAAAGAGGGCCTTATATGCTAAACTACAGAGTTTAAACTTGATCCTACCAGTCAAGGATGACAGATTTCATCCTGGTGCCAAACAGCTCATCTCAGTACCAACCCATATCAATTAATAATAGCTATCTAAAGTATTCTGAGACATCCAGATGGCCAACGGATACATGGAAAGATGCACAATATCACTAATCATCAGGGAAATGCAAATCAAAACCACCATGACATATCATATCACATTAGTCAGAATGGCTAGTATCAAAAAGAGAAGAAAGACCAAGTGTTGACAAGGATGTGGAGAAAAAAGAAACCTTGCACACTAAGAATGGGAATGTATGTAGTATGGAGGTTCCTCAAAAAAATTAAAAATAGGGGATCCCTGGGTGGCTCCCCGGTTTAGTGCCTGCCTTTGGCCCAGGACGCGATCCTGGGGTCCCGGGATCGAGTCCCACGTTGGGCTCCCGGCATGGAGCCTGCTTCTCCCTCTCCCTGTGTCTCTGCCTCTCTCTCTCTATCATAAATAAATAAATAAATCTTTAAAAAGAAAAAAAAAGGAATAAATTTGAGACTGGAATCCAGCCTAACCTATAAAAAAAAAATTAAAAACAGAAACACCATATGATCTGAAAATTCAACTACTGGATATTTACCCAAAGAAAACAAAAACACTAATTTGGGATGCCAGGCTGGCTCAGTTGGAGGACTCTTGATATCAGGATCGTGAGTTAAGCCCCATGTTGGTTGTAGAGATTGCTAAAAAAAAATAAATAAACTTTAAAAATCCCACTAATCCCTTATATTTATGGAAACATTATTTATAATGGCCAAGTGTCCATCAGTGGATGAATGGACAAAGAATATGTGGGAGTGAAGGTGGTAGGGGGAACAGGTGAAACAGATAAAGGGGATTAAGAGATACAAACTTCCAGTTATAAAATAAATAAATCACAGAGATGAAAAGTATAGTACAGGGAATACAGTTGGTAATACTGCAATGACACTACATGGTGACAGGTAGTGACTTCACTTATCCTAAACACTGACTAATATATAG
The DNA here is from genome assembly GCF_048164855.1 of Canis lupus baileyi. NCBI lineage: Eukaryota > Metazoa > Chordata > Mammalia > Carnivora > Canidae > Canis > Canis lupus. The sequence continues at coordinate 2,778,963 of NC_132875.1, read as the reverse complement.
AGTTGTTAAATCAATACTGTACACCTGAAATTAAAAAAAAAAAAAAGTGTTACAGTGGGAAGGATTCTTAGACTGCATCATACATAGAAACAATGGCCTGCCCTGGCCTCAGGAGGGGATGGTTACTTGGGTCAAAAGTGGCATTCCTAATGGGACTGGTAAGTCATCAAGAGTTTTATTTATTTACTTATTAAGATTTTATTTATTTATTCATGAGAGACAGAGAGAGAAGCAGAGACACAGGGAGAGGGAGAAGCAGGCTCCCTGCAGAGAGCCCGATGTGGGACTTGATCCCAGGACCCCGGGGTCACGACCTGAGCCAAAGGCAGACTCTACTCAACCACTGAGCCACCCAGGTGTTCCTCACGTCCAGTGTAACACTTTTTTTTTTTAAGATTTTATTTATTTATTCATAGAGATGCAGAGAGAGAGAGAGAGAGGCAGAGACACAGGCAGAGGGAGAAGCAGGCTCCATGGAGAGAGCCTGACGTGGGACTCGATCCCGGGTTTCCAGGATCACGCCCTGGGCTGCAGGCGGCGCTAAACCACTGCGCCACCGGGGCTGCCCCAGTGTAACACTCCTGATGAGGGACTAAATTAAAAAAATTAATGAAATAAACAAAAACTTAAAAAAAAAAAAACAACTGGACAGTCATATGGTCAGATATGCCCTTTGTAAAGGTCAGCCTGGCAGCAACAGGGGAATAGGTGAGAGGAGTCAGTGGAGGCAGAAAGTCTGAATAGGATGCTGTAATAATTCCAAGTCTCCAGCGGATGAAGGTGATGGCTTGACTGAAGGTAGTAACAGGGAGAATAGAGAATGGAAAATTCAGTACAATTTGAGGATATGGGGTAAATGAACTAAGTCAAAGACTGTGGTTTTGCATGGGCTACTAACGAGATAATGCCCTTCACCTATACAGGGAATGAAGGAAATGCAGGCTGTTTTTAGTTTCATTCAGTTTAGATTTGTCTGAGGACTGATGTTGATCACTGTACAGTATCGCTAGGCTGGAGGGACCCAAGGAACATCACGTGAGGATATGCAATACGCAGCTGGCTAAAGATGTAAAGCTAGCTGGGCTCTGGCTCCTGCATGTGAGCAATGAGTGAGGTTTAAAGCATGGATGGGGCAACCAGGGAGGCAAATCCACTTGACTATGAAGTCCTCAAGGGCAAGGGCCATGACTCACTCATTTCTGTAACCAATAACCACAGCATTTCACACAGTGAGCAGCGCAAAGCCAATTCTCAAGTCTACTGGGTCGAGGAGTACAGCTGGCAACGTGGGACTTGCGACTTGAGACTGAAGTGGGGGCCACCTGTGGTGTCTGTGCTAACTCTGAGTAGTGAGTATCAGCACCACATGGAATTGGAGACATCCAGCTGCTGTCTGGAGAACTGGAAAATCTGTTGTTAAACAAATGTTGAGAAACATGCATTTAAGAGATGCTCAGTGGCTCAGTGGTTGAACATCTTTGGCTCAGGTCGTGATCCTGGGGTCCTGGGATTGAGTTCTGCATCAGGCTCCCCGCAGGGAGCTGCTTCTCCCTCTGATTTAGGTCTCTGCCTCTCTCTGTGTCTCTCATGAATAAATAAATAAAATTTTTTAAAAAAAGGAAAAACATGCATTTGGTGTCAGAAGTGTTGTGAATAAAATCAGTTCAGGAAAGAGCCTTTTTTGAAAGAACAGAGAGGCAGCCAGCCAATAAGGTCTCTTTTGTAATTACGTCTGGATTAGAATTTGTGTAATGATCCCCAGATCTCCTTGACCCCCCAGAGACATCATTCATTTATTTTTTCCTGACTACAAAAACATTGCAAAGAACTAAACATACAGAAACATATGGTTTAGAAAAGTTCCCCATAATCTCACCGCTCAGAAATAACCATTTTGTGTATATCCAGAGACACTGTCATTTTATTTATTTTAGTACCCAACTCATCAGAAAAATACACCTCTTTCAAATATAGTTATTGCTACAGCCATCGTTTACTTAAAATTTAAGTAATTAATCTTCATAACAATCTGAAAAATTAGTACCACCTTCGTTTCACTAACAGCTGAAAAAAAATGAAGTTCAGAAACATTAAGAAGTGTATCCAAGTGTACTGAGCATTAAGTGAAGGGGCAAGGATTCGAACACAAAACCCAGATTCTTTCCACTAACACTTTTTTCTTAAGCGCATATAAACTCCTGACTCATAACTGTTCTTTTAGACTTGCTGGTGCTTCCATCAAAAAAATACTGATCTTGAAAAAACTGGCTTGGGATTATACAGTAGAATGGTGTTGAGAACAGCTTTTTTTTTTTTTTTTTTTTTAAACATTTTATTTATTTATTCATGAGAGACACACAGAGAGAGGCAGAGACAGAGGCAGAGGGAGAAGCAGGCTTGCTGCGAGGAGCCTGATATGGGACTTGATCCCAGGACCCAGGGATCATGATCTGAGCCAAAGGCAGCTGCTCAACCACTGAGCCACCCAGGCCCCCAGTGTTGAGAACATCTGATTTATTTTGAGACATTCGTTTGCTTTTGAATGGATTTAACTAATTGACAAAATTCTGTAACATTCATTGAAGCAAAGGCTGAAGACACTGCTGTTCACATCCTGGGATTTCCATTAGTTCTGACTCTGGGAGGTTATCTGACAGTAGGTGGTATTATTCTAAGATGAGGCAGTCCTATCAGCCTGGCCTTCCAGAGGTTAGGGTTGCTCTGAGGGTCTATTCCTGGGTCTCAGTGGTCACACTGCAGTCACATTGGGTGCCCAGATCAAGGCTGACTCTGTGTGCACATCTAAGGCACGTGTGTGGCTGTTGAAGTTTCAGAGCTGGAGGTTTTGCCCTGAAATTCAAAGAACAGTAGAGGGGCTCCTGGGATCTTCTAACTTTCTATCTGTCCAATTGTCAAAGATCCTTGAATCCTCTCAGGTCATATCTTCTTCCCAAATCTTCTCAAACTATCTTAGTTCATAGTATCTCAGTGTTCTCAGTAATGTATTTCAGGGTGCCCCTAAGCTAAAAGATATACCTAACAGTTTTGTTTCTTAAGTAATCGATTCAAGCAACTCAGATGTATGCCGTGCTGGGTACAGAACAACATATCCAACCTTGGGTATCAGACTGGACAGGAGCATCATCATTTCCTGTTCCACACTGACCTCCAGGCTGAAGAATCAGCCCTTCAGTGTGAGCCTGTTTGAATGCATAGGCAAACCTACCGCTCAGGCAGTCAGCTTCTTTCCTGGAAAAGCCAAAGCCTTACATACAGACTTATTAAGTAATTACTAGAACGCTGAAGTGGCTGTTTTTTTTTCCTCCTGGGCTTTTCGTGAGATGGGCCATTAGTCACTAATTCTCAAAATGTGATGTGTTATGTATCCCTTAGGAATCGTGGTCACTGAGGGAGGATAGAGGAAGTAGCAAGAATACAACCTCTGGGGCCAGGCAATGTGAGTTCAGTCCCCACTCTGACACTAACCAGCTACTATAGCCTCACTTCCTCTTCTGCTTATATTACTACCCCTTTTAGATTATGAGAATTAAGTACTAGATATGAAGTTCCTAATACAGGCCTGGTGGTGATTATTATTTAATGCTTGGATATTTAATTCCATGCCATTTAGAAAAATATCATTTGTAGTTGGAAATCTCATTCTCAGCCTGTCCTACTTCACACTGCTACACCTCTGCCCTTGCACTACACTAAGATGAAGCTGCCAGAACCCACGGTCACCAGAACAGAAAATGCTTCTCAGAAACGTTTTACTTCTTCTCAAGGGAGGAACGCTCCTAACCCTGCCCCACTCCAGAGGCTTCGGGGAAGCCACTAACTCGACTTAACATGATGAGATTACTGCAAGGACACTTCAGATATAAGAGCAATTGGGTATTGTCACCCAGAATTTGAATCATTACTTGGACAGCTCCACCAAGGCTCTTTCACATGTTTTCATTTTCATTTGCAGTGACATCTGCAGGGGCTTGCTGGGAAGAAGTGCCTGAAAGAGCTCATGATGGCTCCTGGAAGTGGCTGCAGGATATCCTGACCGCCTGCCCCGTTCTGTATACAGCACTTTACTGCAGTGGAGCAGGCCGGAGCTGGTCCTGGCAGCCAAGTGAAGAAAGCCCCATTTAATTTGAGCAATTAGATAGGACAGCTTCAGTGGCTTTATATTCCCGAATTATACTGCTTAGCTGTTAGAGGGTCCCTCCTCAGGCTCTGTGGTTCTAGGAGGAGTGGCTATTGCCCGCTTCCCGGTATCCTAGATATTAATTTGGTTTCCTCTCATAAATTTTTCACTTGTAATGAGGAAAGCTTTGGCCAGTCACTTTTGATTACATTAACTGATTGGTATTCCTTGTTCAAAGATGTGATTCGATAAGAAAATATATATTTGTTTTTTTCCCCCAGTTCCAGGCACATAGATCCTGAAAGCTTTGGAACCTCTAGAGTGATTAAGTATCTTTACTATGCTGGTGACATATGACAATGACTGGTGGCTGGGGGGCTCTAGATAGCTTCAGGATGAGGGCCTGTTGACAGAAAGATCAAGGCAAGATTGAGGGTTAGAACTTTCATCCCTATCTCCCCATCCCCACCCCTCACATATCTGCAAAGGAGTGGCTGGTGATTGAGCTAATGGCCAACAATTTAATCAATCTTGCCTAGGTGATGAAACCTCCATAAAAGCTCCTGAACTATAGGGTTTGGACAGCATTCAGGCTGCTGAACACATGAGGTACTGACAGGGTGGTGTTAAAAAAACAACAAAAAAAAGAACCCCAAAAAACCACAGGCCTAACACGACACTTAGGCCAAATCAGCAAACCTAACTTAATGTCTAACTTAACTGCAGTTTCAACTCTCCAGGAGTGTAACCTTTAACCAGTCAACAAGGAAATTCCTGGTCAATACTAGGACATTTACTGATATATACCTTCCACTCACCTTAGGAGGGTAACCTTGCCTAAACAATGCATTCCTTGTTAATAAATAAATTAAAAATAAATAAATAAATCCTTCCCTTTCTAAAGATTTTATTTTTAATTAATTGCTATACCCAACATGAGGCTCAAACTCACAACCCCAAGATCAAGAGCCTCCTGCTCCACTGACTGAGCCAGCCGGGAGTCCCTGTTTGTTTTTCAAGATTTTATTTATTTATTCATGAGAGACACAGAGACAGAGGCAGAGACAGAGGCAGAGGCAGAGGGAGAAGCAGGCTTCCTGAGGGGAGCCTGATGTGGGATTCACTTCTAGGACCCTGGGATCACACCCTGAGCTGAAGACAGACGCTCAACCACTGAGCCACCCAGGCGTCCCTGTTTTTGTTTTTTTTAAAGATTTATTTATTCATAAGAGACACAGAGAGAGAGAGACAGGCAGAGACACAGGCAGAAGGAGAAGCAGGCTCCGATCCCAGGACTCCAGGATCATGCCCTTGGCCGAAGGCAGGCGCTAAACCGCAGTCACCCAGGGATCCCCCCATTTTTGTTTTATAAAGCCTTCTCTCTACCTTTAAAAACTTTGTCTAGCTCAGCTGAGCATCTCCTTGCTAGATGGGATGCTGCCCAATTCATGAATCAATGAATAAAACCAATTAGATCTTCATATTTACTCAGCTGCATTTTGGTGTTATCTAACACCAGAAAGGGCACGGAAGCTCCATGCACACTCCCCGCTCTCCTCCCTTATACCTTGCCCTACATTTCTCTTCCATTTGGCTGTTTTGAGTTGCTCTGGTGAGCTATTCTAGCAAATTATCGAGGAACCTGAGGAAGTGGTCATGAAAACTCTGATTTATAGCCAGAATTAGATCTAGTATTTAACTTCTCATGATCTTTTTTTTTAAGGTTTTATTTATTTATTCATGAGAGACACAGAGAGAGAGAGAGAGAGAGGCAGAGACACAGAGAGAGGAAGAAGCATTCTGGACCGTTCTTATACCCACCAGAGGATACTATATACTTCACTCATAGCTGCATTCCTCTAAAATTTCTGCTACTTAGCATCCATCTGTTCTTCTTCTAAACTCCTTATTTTTATTGTTGTATGTCCTACACCTTGGTCATTGCCCTCCTCCCCACTCCTTCCCACCAGCCTCACTCACGCTACAGCTTAGCCTAGCCCCCTCCCATTCTCAAGGTATTTACCTGGTTTCATCTAGATTGCTACAATATTAGTCACTGTAGAAAATCATGAGTATTTTAATCCCTACAGCATCCAAGCAATGGACGAGTGTTACTGGCCTTACCTTTCTATGTTTTATTTATTTTTTATTTTTAAACAATATTTATTTACTTAGTTGAGAGAGAGAAGAGAGCACAAGCAAGGGAAGAGGGGGAAGCAGGCTTCCCATTGAGCAGGAAGCCCAGTGCAGAACTCCATCCCAGGACCCTGGGATCATGACCTGAGCCAAAGGCAGATGCTAAACCAACTGAGCCACCCAGGCTCAGTTTTAAAGAATTGTTTATAAAGTTCTATTTCTTTTTTTCCCCTTTTTTAAGGTGGGGAGAGGGGCAGAGGGTGAGAGAGAATCTCCAACAGACTCCACACCCAGAATGGAGCCTGACCAGGGGCTGGATCTCACAACCCTGAGATCATGATCTGAGCCAAAACTGAGAGTCAGATACTTAATTGACTGAGCTACCCAGGCAGCCCTATAAAGTTCTTCATTAATAAATTCTTTTTTTTTTTTAAGATTTATTTATTCATGAGAGACAGAGAGAGAGAGAGAGAGAGAGAGAGAGAGAGAGAGGCAGACACAGGCAGAAGGAGAAGCAGGCTCCATGCAGGGAGCCTGACGTGGGACTCAACCCCAGGTCTCCAGGATCACGCCCTGGGCCGAAGGCAGGCGCTAAACTGCTGAGCCACCCAGAGATCCCCAATAAATTCTATTTTAAAGTCAAACTAGTGTCATCAAACTTTTTGGTTCATTATGTTTTTTAGGATTTATATACTGGCTACAAAATCTCTATAGTTGGAATAAATACCTTATCATGGATTTGTCCTGGCAGCTTAATTTATTACTGGAACAAATGAGAACAGGAACTTTTTTTTTTTTTTAATGTAAGCTGTATGTCCAATGTGGGCTTGAACCCACAACCCCAAGATCAAGAGTCATGTGCTCTACTGACTTAGCCAGCCAGGCACCCTGAGAACAGGAACCTTTTATGACTTCCAACAGTCTACAGTCAAGTTCCAACCTCCCTATGTGGCAAAGTTCTTCACTGTCTGGCACACTCTCAGCCTAACCTTCTGCTACCTCTCCCATAGACACTATTCTCAACATCAGACCCAGTCATCACTATCTGGTAACTCTGGATCCTTCCCAACGCCTAGGCCTCTGCATAAGGTAGTTTCTCTGTTGAATGCCTTCCTCTACCTCCTCTTCATGAGCTCTTAACTCATCCTTTCAAGCTCTCCAACTGCTCCAGAAATGACCTCTCCTCAGGGATCCCATAACTCTATTAAAAAGTTACCACAGGGGTACCTGAGTGGTACAGTCGGTTGAGTGTCCAATTCTTGGTTTCAACTCAGGTTGTGATCTCAGTGTCATGGGCTGGGGTCATTGGGCTCCATGCTCAGTGTGGAGTCTGCTCTCTCCCCCTCTCCCTCTGCCCCTCCCCACCATGCTCTCTCTCATTCTCTCCTCCCCCTAAAATAAATAAATAAATATTAAAAAAAATAGTTTTTCTTACTCCTTAGATTCTTCTGCCCTTGATGGTAGAGGCTATTACAATCACTATCTAATTTCTAATGCATAGCAGGAGATTAATTAGAAGGCAGGAAGAATGAACAGTTCTGAAATGATCACCATGAGCAAAATGATTTACGTGGGCATATTCATTTAGTAAACAGAGATCCAAGCACCTATTGAGTGCTCACTAGAGGGTACAAAGGGGGAAGAAGACAGATGCAGTCCCCACTCTGTGAAGAGTTTGTAGTCTCATAAAAGAGACAGATTTAGGTGGCTCAGTTGGTTAAGAGGCTGCCTTTGGCTCGGGCCATGATCTAAGGGTCCTGGGATCGAGCCCCACATTGGACTTCCTGCTCAGCGGGGAGTCTGCTTCTCCCTCTCCCTCTGCTCCTCCTTCTGCTTGTGCTGTCTCTCTAGCTCTCTCTTTCATGAATAAATAAAATCTTTAAAAAAAGACAGATTTATAAAAAGTAAGCAGACAAAATAATTACAAATATGTAATAAAAGGGTAGCCCGGGTAGCTCAGTGGTTTAGCGCTGCCTTCAACCCAGGGCCTGATCCTGGAGACCCTGGATAGAGTCCCACATCAGGCTCCCTGCATGGAGCCTGCTTCTCCCTCTGCCTGTGTCTCTGCCCCTCTCTCTCTCTGTGTCCCTCATGAATAAATAAATAAAATCTTAAAAAAAAAAAAAAGAACTAGAAGCAGAAGCTCCTTTTTCAGAGATGGTGGTAAGCAAAGTACTGTTTAAGTTGACAATTCTGTTCCAATCTAAAGGATAAAAAGGAACTAACCATGCCCATTGCAGAAAAGGGTAGGGGCAGACATTTCAGATTAAGGGAACAAAACATGCAATGGCTCTGAGGTGAAAAAGAGTTTTGTTCGTTCAAAGGAATTCAAAGACCAGGGCAGCCAGAGCACAGTAAGCAAGAGGCGACAAGGCAGACATGAGCTTGGCAAGGCCAGATCATGCAGCACACTTTTGGCCATGGTGGAGATGTGAATTTTAATCTAAGTGCCAAGGCAAATACAGTAATAGGATGAATCTAAGTGTGAGGTGATTCAATTTATTTTCAAAAGGTTTTTGTTTCTCCTGCTGTTATGTGAAAAAGAGATTGGAGGAGAGCCCTAAGAATGCAAAGATCACAGGTGCTGGGATTGACTTCATTTCAGGCCAAATGATCCAATTCTTCTCACCATTTGGTCCAGTGCATATCATCTTCTAAGAGATTGTTGCCATTCAATTTATCATGCTTCTTATCCCTATTTTCATAAGTCAACAGAGTATACTTTCTTGAAATTCCATCAATTCTGATATAGGCATTATTAATATGCTTATATTAAAAGGAATAAACCAAGGTTTAAAGAGTTGACTAAGTTGCCTACATCATCCAATCTAGCAAAAACCGGTTCCCTTCCAGTTTTGAATAGATCTTTGGGGGCGCCTGGGTGGCTTGGTTGGTTAATTGCCTGCCTTCGGCTCAGGTCAGGATCCTGTAGTCCAGGGATCGAGCTCCACAAACTGGGGAGCCTGCTTCTCCCTCTACCTCCCCTTCACCCCACCACAGCTCATGCCCTCTCTCTCTCATTCTTTCTTTAATAAATAAAAAAAGAATCTTAAAAATATATGAACAGACCTTCAGCATTTGAGGGAAACATGAAAACTACTACCATATGTAAACAACAGACACTACATTCCATCATAGAATTAGGGGACAAGGTTAGGGAAAAACTGGATAAATATCGATGAATACAAGGTCATTCAAGCAGGTCAGATAGAAAAAATAAATAATTATTAAGTACACTTGTAAAAGAAAATATATTAACTTTAGCTATGTTTGGCAAACTAATACTTTGTCATTATAGTCTATGAAAGAGTCAACATCTTTTTTATCACTCAATGGTGATAAATACATGGAAATAAAAAGGGAATCAATCAATTGGACTTATAAATAAAGTGCTCCTGTTCTTCCAATGGTTTTTAGGATTAAATTTGCTCATCAATACCACCAAAATAAGCATAAAGTATCCATCTAACAATTATAAAATTCTAAGCAAGCAGAAATAAAGTAATAATGAGGGGCAGCCCCGGTGGCGCAGCAGTTTAGCGACGCCTGCAGCCTAGGGCGTGATCCTGGAGACCCTGGATCGAGACCCACGTCAGGTTCCCTGCATGGAGCCTGCTTCTCCCTCTGCCTGTGTCTCTGCCTCTCTCTCTCTGTGTCTCTATGGATAAATAAATAAATAATCTTAAAAATAAATAAATAAATAAATAAATAAATAAATAAATAAATAAAGTAATAATGAATTTACAGCTAGAAGAGCCTGATCTTGAAATGTATTGTATTGGGATGCCTGGGTGGCTTAGCAGCTGAACATCTGCCTTCTGCTCAGGGAGTGATCCCAGGGTCCGAAATTGAGTCCCACACTGGGCTCCTTGTGGGGAGCCTACTTCTCACTCTGCCTATGTCTCTGCCTCTCTGTGTCTCTCATGAATAAATAAATAAAATCTTTAAAAAAAAAAAAAAAAGAAACAAAGAAAGAAATGGGCAGCCCGGGTGAGCGGTTTAGCGCTGCCTTCGGCTCAGGGCATAATCCTGGAGACCCGGGATCAAGTCCCACATTGGGCTCCCTGTATGGAGCCTACTTCTCCCTCTGCTTGTGTCTCTCATGAATAAATAAAATCTTAAAAAAAAAAAAAAAAGAAATGTATCAGATTATTTCATTCCAAGTGGGTTTCAAACCAGAAACTATACGCAGATTCCCAGGCAAAAGCATTCTTTTTTTAAAAAAAAATTTTTATTTATTTATGATAGTCACAGAGAGAGAGAGAGAGAGAGAGAGGCAGAGACATAGGCAGAGGGAGAAGCAGGCTTCATGCACCGGGAGCCTGATGTGGGATTCGATCCCAGGTCTCCAGGATCGCACCCTGGGCCAAAGGCAGGTGCAAAACCGCTGCGCCACCCAGGGATCCCCAAAAGCAATCATTCTTATACCTGGATTCCATCATCTCTTTACCAACCAAAGGAATGATAATATAGGAATGATAACATCAGACCTTAGATAGGAGTTCCTACTCCTACTAGATTATCTTATCAATAAAACAAATCTGATTTTGAATGGTGAAGACATGGTCTAGATAATTTCTGACAATGTCTCAGCAGCAGCTCCCTAAATGCAGGGTCCCTACACTTGAGCCACCAGTCCTGCTGATGACCACTTCAGTAAAAATACTGTCTACAGGACCCCAGGGGGACCCTGAAGAATAGTATACAAAACAAAAATATGTCCACATTTCCAGTACAAGCCAAGAAAAAAATTTAAATATGGCCGATCCTCTCATTGTGGAAAGATGCATCAGATCCCAAAACCTGATTATAATCTGCATACTTACTACCTGTTTTAAACTCTACTACTGAAATGGATGTACTAAGACCAGCATACAATTCATACATTAAGTAAATAGACGTTTATGTCTGTGTGTGTGCACACGCACAAAAATAAATACACATGTACATACCTGCACTCAAGGCCACACCAGTACCACGGTGGCAAATGGACATTGCCATGGGAAGAGACCAACTGCAAAGAAATACACAAAGGCAATTAAAGAAAGGAAAATATGACACCACAATAGAGAGTCACGAAAAGAACATAAATCACTTTGGAAATAGGCACGATTTACACATAAAAACAAAAATAGGTTTTGCATTCTTGTGTTTCCACTTTGTAGTCTGAATATATTAAAATTGATTTATTTCCAGAGAAGCACCCCACCCTTTAACCAGAAGGAATCAATCACAAATAAAACTCCTCCTTTGCCAAGAATTAACATGGGTGGGTCAAAGACACCAAGTAAAGTTACATCTAGTTAGAAAATAATAGAATACAACCACTTGTGTCCTTCCTTGCTCCTGTCATATGACTGAAGTAAAAGGAAAACGAAGTGAGTTTTGTCAATCTAATTTCACAGAATAAATAGTCACCCTTGAATTCTTTCTTATTATGTGCCCATAAATATTCACAGTGAGCACACCGTTTATTCCCTAATAAACTACCTATACCAAATTTTTAAACCCAATTTTCCTGGGTTTATTAATAAATGTTTCTTAATCCACGGTAGTTTCAAAATACTTTGTCATCAAACCCCTTTCTAAATCATGTTCTGAATCATTAATTTGCCAAAGCATTTCCATAGAAGGACAACTAACACTGCTATATTCTGGACCTAGTTCTCATGCTCGAGAGGATTGGTTAGTGAAATGGAAAGAACGAGAGTCTTTGGATAAAGTTAACACTCATCCTGGAAAGTCAGCTTAGATAGGAAATGCTGAGCATAATCAGACCATATTTTCAAACACTCTAAAGCAAAGCTACTCAAGTAGGTTGAAAAAAAAATCTCAAAAAGAAATTCTAACTATGAAACGAAAATGGTCACAGTAAGAAAGGAGTAATGTCCAAAGAAACCAAAAAAAACTGGCTAGACACCACTCTGCTTAACTCAGACTTAACAGGATAAATATAAAAGGCGGAAGAAGACCCAGATAACAAAGGACAAGCAGAGAACAATGACATAATTTGGTTAGATAAATCAGGAGACTAAAACCCAGAATGAGCTGAGGCTTGCAAAAATGTCAAGGACAACAAAAAGGGGCTTTTAAAATTGTATTCAGGGAAAGAAAGCCTCCTAACCGGGATGGACAATTTTATGTTAATAGATGACAGAGTACAAAGCAGATTGCTCAACTATTTTATTTGTCAAAGAGAATGATTATCAGACTGAAAAAGACAGAACAAATATTGATTTGAGAGAACTGAAAAAAACAGAGGTGGGGAAATCGTAAGACATTGCTTAGCATTCCAAATGGACTTAGGGCTCGTGGCCAGCGAATGAAATCCCATGACTGGAAGAGCTACCAGATGAAGCGTGTGCACTGCTCTGGCATTTAGAAATACTGAAGTGGAAAATGGGGTTGAGACAAGAAACCGCTGGAGTCAAACATGACCCTAATTTTCAAAAATGGTTACAACCACAGCCTTGGGTCAGCTGAGTGCTGAGTAAGGTAAAGGAGATTTTATTTCCTAAACAACCACAGTACTATTTCTAGTCCTCCATGACCTTCCAGAGTCTTGTCACTCTTTATCAGGCAGGTAAGTATTTAGCCTTCATGATTGATTGCCTCAAGAAAGAATGTAACAGAACTGACACCGCATGACTTCCAAATCATACTGTCTCAGGCTGTGAGGAAGCCCAAATAGCCCTATGAAGAGCACTTAGGTAGCAAGGTTCAGGCGGAGAGAAAAGGATGGTGCCCCTAACAGCCAGGCTCAAACCCAAGTCATGTGAGTAAATGGATCTTCATAAATTCAGCCCCAGCCGTCATGTTTTCTAGCTGAGACCTCGACATTACAAAGCAAAGACAAATAATTCCCACTATTTCTTGTTCGACATTAGGTAAGAGTCTAGTATAGAGGGCAGCCCCGGTGGCGCAGCGGTTTAGAGCCGCCTGCAGCCCGGGGTGTGATCCTGGGGACATGGGATTGAGTCCCACGTGGGGCTTCCTGCAGGGAGCCTGCTTCTCCCCCTCTGCCTGTGTCTCTGCCTCTCTCTCTCTCTCTATGAATGAATGAATGAATAAATAAATAAATCTTAAAAAAAAGAGTCTAGTATAGAAAATCAAGACTGTTTTAATTCACTTACAGAAAAGAATCACTAAGAGCCACCAAAATCTTTCCTCAGGAAAAAAGATTTTTCAGGACATAATGAGATCCCTTTGAACACAGATTAGATCTTACTCAACTCTGTATTTCCAACTCCTAAAAGAGTATCAAACACACTATGAGCAATCAACAGATACACTGATTTGAAATATATTAATTTTATTCCCTTTTTTGATTGTCAGTAGAATGTTAAAGAAAAGCTAGAGATATACGACATATGAATTTAAGCAAGTGATTTAACCATATTGCAAATGATACCATCAACAAAGTAAAAAGCATTTCTCCAGGGAAGATATACAAATGGCCAGTTAGTTGACAAAAAGATGCTCATCATCACTAATGATTACAGAGATGCAAATCAAAACTACAATGAGATACTTCTTCATATCCATTAGGATGGCTATTATTTAAAAAAATAATAATAATAACAAATATTGAGGAGGAGGTAGAGAAATTAGAACCCTTGTGCTCTGCTGGAACATAAAACAACACAGCTCCTATGGAAAAAAGGATGACAGGTTACTCAAAAAATTAAATAAAGAAAACTACTATATGATCCCACAGTTCAGTTCCACTTCTAGGTATATACTCAAAAGAACTGAAAGCAGGGACTCAAAGAAGTATTTGTACACCGATGCTCACTGCAGCATTATTCACAATAGTGGAAAGGTGGAAGCAACACAAATGTCCACGGATGCATGAATGGATAAGCAAAATGTAGTATACACATACAACAGGGTATTTATTCAGCCTTAGAAAGGAATGGAATTCCAACACATTCTACAACATGGATGAATCTTTGAGGACATTGTGCCAAGTGAAGTAAGCCAGACACAAAAGGACAAGCATTGTATGGTTTCATTTTATGAGGTACCCAGAGTAGTCAAATTTATTAAGAGAGAAAATCAAATGGTTAGGGGCTGGATCTGGGGGCAGAGGAGAATGGGAATTATTGCTTAATGAGTACAGAGTTTCAGTTTAGGAATATAAAAGGGGGATCCCTGGGTGGCGCAGCAGTTTAGTGCCTGCCTTTGGCCCAGGGTGCGATCCTGGAGACCCAGGATCGAATCCCGCGTCAGGCTCCCGGTGCATGGAACCTGCTTCTCCCTCTGCCTGTGTCTCTGCCTCTCTGTGTGTGTGTGTGACTATCATAAATAAATAAATAAATAAATAAATAAATAAATAAATAAATAGGAATATAAAAGGATCTGGCGATGGATAGTGGTGATGGTTTATATAAGTGAATATACTTAATGCTACTGAACTGTGTGTGCACTTAAAAATGGTTAAAATGGCAAGTTTTATAGTTTTATATTATGCATGTTTTACCATTAATAAAAAATGTTAAAAAAAAAAAAAAAGAAGTAAAAAGACAGCCCAATTTAAAAAATGAGCATAGGGGGTGCCTGGGTGGCTCATTCGGTTAAGCATCTGCCTTCGGCTCAGGTCATGATCTCAGAGTCCTGGCATGGAGCCCCATGTCAGGCTCACTCCTTAGCGGAGAGTCTGCTTCTCTTGCTCCTGGTCTGTGCTCTTTCTCTCACTATCTCTGTATCAAATAAATAAATCAAATCTTCAAAAAAAAATGAATAAAAAAAAAAGAATAAAAAAAAAATGAATAAAGTAAAATAAGCATTATTTAAAAAAATTAAAAATAGGCCAGCCCCGGTGGTGCAGCGGTTTAGTGCCGCCTGCAGCCCGGAGCGTGATCCTGGAGACCCTGGATCGAGTCCCACGTCAGGCTCTCTGCATGGAGCCTGCTTCTCCCTCTGCCTGTGTCTCTACCTCTCATTCTCTCTTTGTGTCTCTATGAATAAATAAAATCTTAAAAAAAAATTAAAAATAAAAAAATGAGCATAGGATTTGAATATTCCTTTCTCCAAAGAAGATATGCAAATGGCCAATAAGTACATGCAACGATATTCAAAATCAATACATGTCAGAGATTCAGTGTGCTTAGATTTATTTTATATGATTCAAGGTAAAACTAGAGCCATTGGATAGAAGATGGAAGTTGCAGCAACTTAATAAAAGAAGAGTCTTTCTGATGATAAGAGCAGTTCCCAAACTGGAGATGGGGTAGTGAGTTTCTTGTACACTGGAGGTGTACAAGCCTCGGCAGACAACCACATGAAAATACTGTAGAAGATATTCGCTTATTTGGCACAACAGTGGCTTTTAACCATTTTTTTTTTTTTTTTTGGTGAGCAGCACCTTTAAATGCAAAAACGCAATATATAAAACAGATCAAAGAAACTCTGGTGACCCAAGCAGGGGTGCCTACAGTGCCATCTGCGTGTTAGCCAGCCCCACACAGCTACCCACAAAAGCTTAGTGGACTATGCAAAGCCCCAAGGAGCACTCAAAACCAATGAGATTGATGATGAAATTAAGTTTTATGGACCCTTCCAACTCCAAGTTTAAAAAAGTTTTTTTATTTTTTTTAAGATTTTATTTATTTATTCATGAAAGACACACACACACACACACACAGAGAGACAGAGACACAGGCAGAGGGAGAAGCAGGCTCCATGCAGGGAGCGTGACGTGGGACTCAATCCCGGGTCTCCAGGATGATGACCTGGGCCGAAGGCAGGCACTAAACTGCTAAGCCACCCAGGGATTCCCTAAAAAAGTTTTTTAACATCCTTTTCAGTGGCTCTTGTTTTCCTGATAACTTAAACCCTGCACTATATGTTTGCTTTGATAAACTGACTCAATTTATTGAGAGAAAAGAGTATTTCAGAAGGTGCTAACTTACCCATTTATTTTCATGCCTCTTCCAAACAACTTTAAAAGTTAGTAATAGAAAATATGATTCCATAAAACATTAATCAGACATCTTTCCTGGATATATGACCTTGGAAACAGCTCTGTGTTCCCTGATGCTATAAGTGTGTCTAGAGTCTCATTACTCCAAGAGCAAAGAAGGTAGTGGAAGACTCAAGCCCACCATCTTATTACCATTCATTATGTGACCCAAGAAAAAAGGACCGGGCTTTAAATATAGATTCAGAATAACATAATAGTAAGTTCACCATTATCATACTCCCCCAAATCTTTTCTCTCTTAAAGAAAGTTTTATCATGAAGTTGCAAGGATTAAGGTCACTTAATTAGTCTCCTGTTTTAGTAGAATGTCCAATTTCTGCAATCAGAATTATTTCTGGAATCTGGCTTGGAAAATATCTAAAGGGTTGTGGTATTTGTGGAGGTGGTTAAAAAATGGCCAGCCTCCCTGGCCAGAACCCAAGGAAAGAGGGTAGTGGAGCTTAAGGAGCAGCTCAAGAGGGGTTTTTCTTTGCAAACACCAGCACAGCAGCTATCAATGCTACTTCTGAGGACAACAGATAAGCAGCTACAGATGCATCTATGCACCTGTATATACTTGCATACACATACATCTTAGATCTACTGAAAAGGCCTGGAAGCAATGACATCCGGGTAGCAATGAACACATCCAGCGCCCAGATCTTTTTTTTTTTTTTTTTTAATTTGGGCTTTTTTTTTTCTTTTATTTATTATTTATGATAGTCACAGAGAGAGAGAGAGAGAGAGAGAGAGAGAGAGAGGCAGAGACACAGGCAGAGGGAGAAGCAGGCTCCAAGCACCGGGAGCCCGACATGGGATTTGATCCCAGGTCTCCAGGATCGCGCCCTGGGCCAAAGGCAGGCGCCAAACCGCTGCGCCACCCAGGGATCCCTAGCGCCCAGATCTTGATTTCACAGGAGTCTTCTTGAAGAATTCCTACTGGCTAAGTGTGGGACAAATTGAACATCAAAATAAAGGAGAGTTACAGTGTAACTCCTTGGGCAAATAGGAACTATGAAATAATAAGTATGTATATACATTGTCTCTGTTCCTGGTTCCTGACACAGAGCTCCTAAAACCCTTATAATCTCCTGAGTGATAGGGAGTGCTAGGAACATCTTTTGTCCTAATATTTGGTCTTTGACCCTGATTCCTGACACACAGTTCCTAAATCCTTTTGAATTTCCTGGGTATTAAGAGCGTCCTTTGTTCTATTGAGGTGAATGTGGATGGAGGCTGGTTACCAGAAAGACTGAGCCACGATTAGAAACTTGGAAATTTCAGATCCACTCCCTCTTTGTCCAGGGAGAGAAGAGGGGCTAGAGATTGAGTTAATAATCAATCCTGCCTCCCTGATGAAGCCTCCATAAAAATCCCAAAAGTAATGGATTCAGAGTTTCCAAGTTGGTAGATAAACCCACATGTCAAGAGGGTGGTACAGCCCAACTCCATGGGGATAGAAGCTCCTGTGCTTGGAACTACTCCAGACACAGAGGCACCTAAATAGGTACCTGGTTGTTTATCAGTATCATCTATAATATCCCTTATAATCAACTAGTAAAAATAAGTAAACGTTTCCAAGTTCTATGAGCAATTCCAACAAATTATTGAACCTGAGGAGGGGGTAGAGAGAACCCTTGATTTATAGCTGGTCAAAAGCACAGGGCCTGCAAACTGGCATCTAGAGTGGGGGCCAGTCTGGCAGGACTGGCCTGTGGGGTCTGCACAGACTCCAGATAGTAAGTGTCATAAATGGATTACTAGACACTCAACCAGTGTCTGGAGAGTTGGAAAACTGGTTGGTGTGGGAAGAAAACCTCCACATATTTGAAGTCAGAAGTATTGAAAGCAGAGAGGAAACAATCCTGTTTTTCCTTTAGTTGGTGTCATAAGAGTAGAAATGAGTTTTTCCTTTTAGGAATCTTTGAGTCTATGCTGATAAAGAAAGCAAATTTTATCCTATTTATTTGTTTGTTTGTTTATAAATAAATCTAGAAGGTATGATGGGATTAGGAGAATTATAATCTGGCAACCAACATAGTAATAACTGACTCCTAGTAACAACTAATAAACATTGATGGTAAGTATCATCAATAGATGGGGGAGTAGAAATCTCACCACAAAATAATTAACAATTAATAAACACACTATCTTTGTTCATTAACTTTATAGATGGAGAAACCTAAGTAGACATTTTAACTAATGATAAAAGTCAATGTTGCCAGGAATGGGATAAATCACTCCCATATGCAGTTCCTCCCAACCCATGCGCTGAAAAGAGCATACCTCTGCTTCAGAGATAGTACTGCCCAACATGCATGAATCACAAGAAAATGTCAGGCAAACCCAAACAGGAACATTCTAAAAATGTTAAGGTCATGAAAGATAAAAAGACTGTTCCACGCTGAAGGAGATCAAAGAGTTAAAGAGACAACTAAATGCAATACATGATCCTGGGTCGGATCCTGGACCTAGAAAAGACATTTATGAGGACAAATGACATGTGAATGGGATCTGAGGATTAGATGGTAACAATGGGCCAAAGTTAATTCTCTGATAGTGATGGCTGTACTCTAGAGTGCCCTTGAATTTTTTTTTTTTTTTTTTTTTTTTTTTTTAATAGAGGGAAGGGGCGAGGAGAGGGAGAAGATGAGAAAAAATCCCAAGTAGCCTCCAAATCCAGCACAGAGCCCAATTCAGGGTTCAATCTCATGACCTTGAGATCAGGACCTAAGCCAAAATCAGGAGTCAGATTTTTAAACAACTAAAACACCCAGGTGCCCCTAGAGTGTCCTTGAATTTAAGAAACATGCACTCAGGTATTAAGAGTTTGTAGGGATCCCTGGGTGGCACAGTGGTTTGGCGCCTGCCTTTGGCCCAGGGCGTGATCCTAGAGTCCCAGGATCGAATCCCACGTCGGGCTCCTGGTGCATGGAGCCTGCTTCTCCCTCTGCCTGTGTCTCTGCCTCTCTCTCTCTCTCTCTCTCTCTCTGTGTGACTATCATAAATAAATAAAAATTAAAAAAAAAAAAAAAAGAGTTTGTGGTAGGCAGAGTAACAGCCTCCCTAAAGATGTGCACAGGAATGTGGAACCTTTGAGTATTTTACCTTAAATGGCAAAGTGGAATTTAAAGTTGCAGACAAAATTAAGTTTGCTAATAAGCTCACCTTAACCCAAGGAGACTATCCTGGATTATCTGGATGGTCCCAAATAATCACAAAGGTCCTTAAAAGTGTTAGAGGCTGGTAGAAAGAGGGAATCAGAGAAGAAATGTGACAAACTGGGTCGAAGTGGTGGGAGGGAGAATGTCACTCAACATTGCTGATGGGGAAAAGAAGCCACAATCCAAGGAACTCAGAGTAACCTCTAGAAGCTGCAAGAGGCAAAGAAAAAGATTCTTCCCTTGAGCCTCCAGACGGGAATGCAACCCTACCAACACCTTAATTTTAACCCGGTGAGACTTGGGTCAGACTTCTGAACTATGGACCTGTAAGACAATAAATGTGTTGTTCGAAGCCACAAAGTTTGTGATAACTTGTTTACAGCAGCATTACAGGAGTCATGGAATATCATCTCTGCACTTGATCTTAAATCATTTGGACATGTTAACAAATTGGGAATGTGCATAAAGACATATAAGAATTCTGTGTATTGTTTTTATAACATTTATGTAAATTTGAAATTGTTTCAAAATAATTTTTTTCAATTGATAGGAAGTACATTTTGACCCACCAGCATTTTCCAAATGGCACTTCTGCAGGATGAATTACCCTCTAAGGCCAGAAGACAGAAAAAAGTCTTCTTATAAAAAAGGCCTAAGGGAAATAATCAGGGAGGCAATGGCCCAGCTTCCAGAACCTTCAACTATTACTTCTAAACTCCCTGGTTCCAGAGACCTTACCTGTAGATAGTGATATGGGGAGACAGAGGACGGTTTAAATCAGTGTTCTTATTCCAGAACCTCTCCATCTCTTCCTTGGCTGTGGTTCCCAAAGGAACAGCACTAAAATAAAACCAGAAGACTTTAAAATGATTAAAAGTAAACTTGGCCTAAGTTTTTACATAACAAAAAGTTAAATAAAATAAGCTAAGCTCTAAGCTGGGCTGGATGAACCCACCACATAAGGAAAACATGTTCATCTACTCCCCTTGTCTGTATGCCAAGTCTGACTCGTTATTAATAACCTCAATCACCCAGTGAGGTCATACCAGAGGAGAACTCTTCTTTCCAACCCCCAACATACAAGGCCTGAAACAGAAGCTCAACTTCTTTCATACTGCACTGCAGAGCAACTACAATATTTCAGAATCATTTACATAAATGGATCACTCTTTCCCAGACCACAGGTGCTGTGCTGTCTCATACATCACCACCTGCTCTCATCTGTTTTGTCAAGACTCCCTTTCAGGTTCTCAAAAACCAAGAACCGGATCAGCTCAGTACTTCTGAACAGTTTCTTGGTTTCCCTGGATTGAAGCCAAGTGTTGAACATAGCTGTTCAACAATTCATTAGCTGTCTGTATTAAATGTGATTCCATCTCCCTCCAGAAAATATAACCTACTCAGAGTTTACTTATTAATTACAGAAAGAAAAAAAAAACCAGTAACTTCATAGTGGGAAAAATACCTAGCAGATATTCCTTTATTCAAATGATCACATGCCCCCTGATATGACTATAACAGAGAATATAACATCACATATTACTCCTGCTGAAAAGAGGTAACTTGACTCTAATTATAGGGAATGGTCAGACAAACCCAAGTTGAGAGATATTCTACAAAATAACTGGCCTGTATTCTTCAAAAATGTCAGTGTCATAAAAGACAAAGGGAAGTTACAAAGCAGTTCCAGCTTAAATGATACTGAAGAAACATGACAAGTAAAAACAATGTGTGAACCTAATTAGCTCCTGGATGGGGAACTGTATTTCTATAAAGGACTGTATTTCTATAAAGTACATTATTTGGGACAAATGGAAAATCTGAAACTAAATGTATGCTGGATAAGAGTATATCAATGTTAATTTTCCTGAATTTGATAACTGTGTTTGTGTAATTATATGGTTATAAGATAATGTTCATGTTCTTAGAACAAGTATTTAGAAGTAAAGCATCATGGTGTCTGCAACTTAATCTCAAAGAATTCAGAGAAAATACTAACAATAATTAAATATACATCAGCCTGGACTACACTAAACTGTCAATATTAGACCAGGTGTCTAAAATAATCTAACATACAAACACAACCTAAAATACATGGAACTATAGGTAAACACAGCAAAATATTAACAACCAATGAATTTAGGTGAAAAGTATATAGAACTCCATTGTACTATTCTTTCAACTTTTCTGAAAGTATAAAATATTTCCCAAATTTAAAGTTTACTATTCTTATCCTTCCTTCTACTACTACCAGATGAGAAAAATAGTGACCACAATCACTAAATTTCTAGCCAACCATCTACAATTTCCTTTCATAAATATCCCCAAAATCTAAACCAACAACCCACTGCTGTTCCCTGAGGGAAATAAAAGTTAAGTCCTAATAACACTCCACAAGTTTAGAAACTTACTTTCTGATACAGAGCTGAGGACTAAGGTGGGCACGGAGGCAATGACGGCCAACATGTCTGCAAGGTAAGAGAATAAAGAGTCAATGGGGGGGAGGGGACACCTGCCTGGCTTAGTGGGTGAGTGGGTGGAGCCCGAGATCCTGGATCTCCAGGGTTGTGAGTTCAAGCCCCACGTTGGGTGTAGAGATTACTTAAAAATAAGGTCTTTTTTAAAAAAAAGAGAATTGAAACCAATGATGTACTATATGTTGGCTAATTGAATTTAAATTTTAAAAATTAAAATTAAAATTAGAAAAAGAGAGAATAAAGAATCAACACACATTTAGAGATCAATTTCAGTTTATCAACTTCTCTATTTTTGTACCATATTAGATTTAGGAGTAGAGGAAAAAATTAATAACACGATAACAAGGGCAGTATCAATGTCCCTGAGATTATTTTTTAGTTGGAAAGCTACAACTTTAAATAACTGGAGAACAATCACATATATAATCTACAAAGGCAAAATAAAGTTTTAGCTGAACACAAATAATACATGGTAAAAGCATAATCAGGGTTCGTAATGTTCAACAGCGCAATGCAGAATGCAATTTTTTTTTTAAGATTTTTTTTTTTTTTTTTTAGATTTTATTTATTCATGAGAGACACAGGCAGAAGGAGAAGCAGGCTCCTTGAGGGGAGCCCAATGTGGGACTCGATCCTGGGACCCTGGGATCATGCCCTGAGCCGAAGGCAGATGCTCAACCGCTGAGCCACCCAGGCATCCCATGTGATTTTTTTTTTTTTTTTAAGGTTTATTTATTTAGGGATCCCTGGGTGGCGCAGCGGTTTGGCACCTGCCTTTGGCCCAGGGCGCGATCCTGGAGACCCGGGATCGAATCCCACGTCGGGCTCCCGGTGAATGGAGCCTGCTTCTCCCTCTGCCTGTGTCTCTGCCTCTCTCTCTCTCTCTCTCTCTGTGTGACTATCATAAAAAAAAACTTTTTAAAAAGATTTATTTATTTATTTATGATAGACAGAGAGAGAGGGAGAGAGAGAGGCAGAGACACAGGCAGAGGGAGAAGCAGGCTCCATGCCGGGAGCCCGATGCAGGCCTCGATCCCGGAACTCTAGGATCACGCCCTGGGCCAAAGGCAGGCGCGAAACCGCTGAGCCACCCAGGGATCCCCGATTATTTTTTTAAAGTTAGGTCTTAAAGGAAGTGACTTAAGGGTAAGTAAGAATGAGAATGAGAATACATCTTATTCACTGTTGCCAAAGGATGAATGAAGAAGGTTGAAGAATAAGAGGTTTGTGGCAGAAGGATCCTAAATATTAAGCTATCATTTTAGGAATTACCATTAAGTTCCAGACAAGCTGGATGAACTTCAAGTCAAAAAGTCTCTAATTGGGCAAAAAGTGTGGAAATGCAAAGATTTCTCTAACCACGTGAAGAATTACATGAGGAGTGTACACAAGTTTTCTACTAAAAAGTTGCTACTTCTACTAAAAAGTATATATCAGTACCAGAACTGCTTTTCAAGTCTAAAACCAAGATGTGCCCAGGCAGTCTATGTAAAGTGAACTTCACTGATCCAGAGTTCACACGGTATTATGAAAAACATGGCCACTATGTCTCTTTTTTTACATTATTATATCAAATCTTTCCAAAAGTATTTAAGAAAGTTATCGGAGTGAATTTCTGGGACTAAAATTAAAAATACATTGATCTTTCAAAAGTTTGTCATATATCTACTCTATATGAGGCATTGTGGGGATAAAAAAATCTCCTTGAGATCCAATGATCTTCTAAAAAAGCTCATGGTGTCCCTGACACCATTGGTATTAGATGCATAAAGAGTTCAAAATCCCTATGCTAAAAAAAAAAAAAAAAAAAAAAAAAATTCCCTATGCTTTACACCAGGGCAGAAGAAGGTCCACTACTTGAAGGCAAAATAATCCAATCAACACTTCCTTCAGCTCTTCCTTCTTTCCAGCTTTGGAGGCAAGAGGTGAATACAGACATTGTATACCCAAGGCTCTCAGAAAGAAGTGGGAACAAATGTCTTCAATCAATTGAAGTAATTGTGGCTCTGAAGTTGCAGGGCATGCATTCCTTACACCAGGCTAGGTCCTGTCACTCAGCTACCCGGCAAGAGTTTGCAGATGTGGGTTGGAATCTACAGCACTCTCTGTCTAGTGCTATTGTTTCCCAGACAAATACCAACATAAGCTTTCCACAAGGCTCTCACAGAAACTAGCTACACAAACTCAATAACCTTACTTGAAATATGACAAAAGTAGGTATCTATCCTTGCCTTTCATGTGAAATCAGGAACTCTGAAAAGTCCTACCAAGAATTGTGCACTATACGTTATAGCTAAAAATAGTATTTTTTTTTTTTTTAAGATTCTATATATTTATTTGAGAGAGAGAGAGCATGAGCAAGAACAGTAGGCAGAGGGAGAAGGAGAAGCAGGCTCCCCACTGAGCAGGGAGCCTGACACGGGACTCAATCCCAGGACCCAAGGATCACAATACAAGTTGAAGGCAGACGCTTGACTGACAGAGCCACCCAGGTACCCAAAAAGACATAGTACTTTATTTTTAATTAACAAACCAGAATGTATCCTTCTGGTTAGTATTGTTCCCTTCTAAATACATTATACATGTCTACCCAAAAATGTAATCATTGCTCACATCATTTTTGAAACTCTTCTCTGGGTTAGGGTAACAACAGTGATGCAGAAAGAATATTAAAAAAAAAAGGGGGATCCCTGGGTGGCGCAGCGGTTAGCGCCTGCCTTTGGCCCAGGGCACGATCCTGGAGACCCGGGATCGAATCCCACATCGGGCTCCCGGTGCATGGAGCCTGCTTCTCCCTCTGCCTGTGTCTCTGCCTCTTTCTCTCTCTCACTGTGTGCCTATCATTAATAAGTAAAATAAAATAAAAAATTAAAAAAAAAAAACACTGGAGTTCTAGTTCTGCGTGTTGTGTAATTTTATGGAATCACTGAGCTGCAGCTTTTTCATTTGTGAAATGGGATTGGTAAGACTAAGACCTACCTTATTGGTTGCTGGTTGGATTATATAAGAAAATGTACAGAAAAGCATTCTCAAAACTGTAACATTGTCCATATATATATATTACTAATATTTCATTGGTCTCCCCAAGGTCTTTAGAATTCACATCACATTCTTTTTAAAACCTTCAGCGGTGGTAAAAATATTCATTTGCTGAAAATGGATTTGGCTTTTGGGAAAAAAAAAAAAACAAAAGTTACTCAAAGCCAACTCTGTTTGATCAAACTAAATAAAATCATTTTTGGTCTAAAATAAGATGTGACTATTATATAATGAATTTCTCTTACATGACCTCTAAACATGATCTGATGGCATGCCAAAAAGTTTCAGAAATATCTGGGGTAAGAGCAACACTAAAATAGATGTATAGATGGATAACTTTGAATGACAAGATGAAGAACAATCATTCTATACAAAAGTTGTCATTAATGGCTATTAGCACTCAAAGTGCCCCAAGTTACAACAGAAGTTACCCTTCATCTCTTATTATCTCTCAGCTGCACATACGTGCAAGGCATCACCTGATATTATCCAGGAAACTTTGGTCCTTTTAGCCCTTATCCTTTTCATTGCTTGCAAAGAGGATGATAAGAGGAGCTCCTGAACTGCTCTCCCTAGCATCATTCTATTCCCTATCATTCAATATTACCAAAGCTAACTTACTGAAAAAGCTCATTTCATTGCTCTTCTGCCCCAAAGTCTTTTAACAGTTCCCTGTTGCTTATGGTATAAGGTCTAGATGATAGCCAAACCAACTCTCTGGACCCATTCTCCCACTGATGCCCTTCAGTCCCTTATACATCTACCACACCGAATATTACACCACACCCAGACACAACAAGCCGTCTAGAAGCACATGCCTTTTTGCTCATGCTGCTCTTTGAGTGGAATCTCCCTCACACTCAGATAAACTAATCCTTCAAAACCCAACAACTCCTGGATGGCGACTTCACCGTTTCTTTAGCCTTACTCGCTGCACCTGTCGTGCCTCTACACCATCTCTTCACATCTCTATATCAACACATATTATGTTGCTTAATAATTAATCTATTTACTTATCTCCTCTGCTAAACTGAACTCTTTAAGGAAAGGACTGGAACGCTTGGTGTCCAGAACACCTATAATGTCTGACACACCGAAGAGGCGCAAAACAATGGTTTGGAAATGAATATGCTTATTTTAGAGAGCAATCTTATATATTTAAGTCTTATTTTTAGAGGTGTTTCACATGTGGCATTTTATATAATGAGCGATGTGCAGACAGTGACTCCTGGTGACTTTGTGCATAAGCAGCATGAACTTTAGACAGGAGCCTAGCTGTTCTTAGCTTAGTTCTCTATCTCCATCTTGGCTTTGGCAAGTCATTCCTCGACTGAGTGCCAAAGGAGCACACATCACTCAGCTGGTTATTCATTCCTGGCTAGTCTGTGAACCATTTAGGGAGTATACAAAATATAGAGCACTACTCAAAAGCCATGACGTACGGTACTCTGAGAACTAATAATCTTTAACCAAGCATTAGAAATGTTTAATCAATAGTTCTTTTTAAGTGGGCCCAAGTTATTGCTATTTTCATTCACAAATGAGGAAACTGCAATCATGGAACTAGTCACCTTGACTTACACAAAATAAATGGAATTTGTGACAATACTAGAAATAGAAACCAGCTCCTAGAATTTCTTAGAAGGTATTTTCCTCTGGGGCACCTGGGTGGCTCAGTGGTTGAGCATCTGCCTTTGGCTCAGGGTGTGATCCCAAGGGTCCTGGGATTGAGTCCCGCATCAGGCTCCCCACAGGGGGCCTGCTTCTCCCTCTGCCTCTCATGAATAAAATCTTTTTTAAAAATTCATAATTTAAGAAAAAAAAAGAAGATATTTTTCTTTGAGACTATATCAAACAGTTCCAAATCCCTGCAGTGAAATGGAATTTGACTCAGAACTTCAATTAGAAAAAAAAAGGGGGGGTGGTGGTGCATGGGTGGTTCAATGGGTTGAGCCTCCAACCTCATTTCAGCTTAGATCATGATCTCAGTGTTGTGAGACTGAGCCCTGGAACTATAACTGGCTCTGTGCTTGCTCAGTGAGGAGTCTGCTTGAGATTCTCTCCCCCTCCCATGCATATGCTCTCTCTAAAATAAATAAATAAATCTTTAAAAAAAAAATTTTTTTTTTTTAAATTCTCTATGTCCTCTTTTAAGAAAGCCCTTGTGAGGGCAACCCCAGTGGCCTAGTGGTTTAGTGCTGCCTTCAGCCCAGGGCATGATCCTGGAGACCCAGGATAGAGTCCCATGTCAGGCTCCTTGCAATGGAGCCTGCTTCTCCCTCTGCCTGTGTCTCTGCCTCTCTCTCTCTCTGTGTCTCTCATAAGTAAATAAATAATCTTTAAAAAAAAGAAAAAAGATTAAAAAAATATTTTAAAAAAAGCCCTTGTGAGAAAAGGAGAGAGGTGCCCTTCCCATGAGCTCCAGATTACTACTAATGAAAAAGAAGTCTATTTCTTAGCATCTGAATACTAGTGGTGACAGTCCTACACATTTCAAAAATGATACTGTCTGGACATACTTAATGAGTGTGATAATTATCAGCCTCCAAACAACAATCCTAAAACTCTTAAAATGAACTGTTCAGAACCAATATGACCATTTCAAGCTGAATGCTAATTCTACCAAAAGTCCCTGACATCTACTAAAATATGACATACCAAAGAATTCAAAAATCATCCAATTATGGTAAAACTACCTGGAATAAAGAACGCAGTTCTGGTAAGATTGGAGTTGGCACACCTTGGGGTGGGGTGGGGGGGGGGGGAGATACATTTGGAAATAGGCAGGGAGAAAAATGATGGATTAAGATAACCCAGTCCTGGGCAGCCCAGCTCAGCGGTTTAGCTGTGCCTTCAGCCCAGGTTGTCATTCTGGGGTCCTGGAATTGGGTCCCATGACGGGCTCCCTGCATGGAGCCTGCTTCTCCCTCTGCCTGTATCTCTGCCTTTCTCTCTGTGTCTTTCACGAATAAATAAATAAAATCTTAAAAAAAAAAAAAAAAAAAAGTAACTCAGTCCTGATCTCCACTCCAAGAGGAATTGTTTTGTCACCGAGCAAAACTAAATAAAGTCCCTCTATTTTTATACTGGGTCACTGAAGTGGAAAGAGAAATGAGAGGATATTTGGGGAAATCAGGAATTAAATCTCAACAACATTAAGACTAACTTTCCATAACAAATAGTTTCCAAAAATAGGCCTGGCACGACAGTGTGCTGGCACTTGTACCAGGAGTGTCTGAAGTCACTGCAGCCGCTGCGTCCAGAAAGGCTCGGAGTACAGAATGAAGCCTAGAAAGAGGACAGCTCGGAATGGAAGAAAATCTGGGGTACCTCGTACTGAAAAACTGAGACACCCACTCCCCCCTCGCCCCACCCCAAATAAAAAGATGAATTAAAACTGAATTCCCCAGGCTGCTTTGGGGCAGCGCAGTAGGGGGCCAAGCCTCCCGCCCCCTCCTCCAGGGGCCGGTCCCGGGGCCCACCCCCTGCCAGCAACTAGTGTTTGCAGGAGTTACACGCGAAGTTTGCACCAAGATGCCTCCCCCCGAGGCCCAATCGCTAGACAAGACGTCGAGGTCGTAGGGGATGATCCGCTGACCTCGAGGTCCTAACTGTTACTGCCCCGGGGCCCGGCTCTGGGTGCGGCCCAAGCGCAGTCTGAGAATCAAGTACTGGAGGCGGGGGAAGTGGAAGGGGCGACAGCCGCGCGACACGTCGGTAGGGAGTAGGGACCGGGTAACGGGCCGGTGACCCCGCGTCACCGGAGCGCCTGGGGGATGCGACGGGCCCTAGGGTGCCACGGCGCGCGCGGCACGCACGCCCACGGGCCCTCTCCCTGCCCAGGCTCGGGCGGACAGCCGTCAGCCAGACGTCAGGGCGCTGCGGGCCTCCCGAGGGCCGCGGCCACCGACTCCCAGCCCCAGGCTAAAGTCACCTCGACAAGAGCGCAGCCATCTTGAGTTCCGGCCTGGACGGAAGTGACGTCCAACGTCTCCGCCGCCGGGGGGGGGGGGCGGGGTTTCTGTCACGTGACAGCGCCAGCTCTTTAAAAGGATCCGGAGCTGTTGCCTTGCAGGGCTCTTCGGAGTGGAGTTCCCCGTGCGTCTGGCTTCCCCGCCCGGTGTCCCGGCGGGAGGTTAGGGACGAACGGCGCTGACCCAGACTCCGCAGTCGGCGGCGTACCTGCGAACCTAACTCATTCTGTTTTCGCTCTGCTGAACGTCAGACTCGCCCTGATTCTTCTCCAGCATCTCCGCCGCCGCTCGTCCCCGGGGAGGGTGGGGGCGCCCAAGGCACCGGGGAAACGGGCTTCGTCCCATTTTAATGAGAAGCTTCTGCTGTGCGAGGAAGGAGCGCGAGGCCTACGCAGACCGCCGTCCCGGGAACGGGGCACCTGCCCTAGCCCCGTGCCCCTCGGTCCCTGGGCTGGAGCCGCCGCCGGCGCTGGACGCCCACGAGCCGCGCACAGCGCTCCTTTGTGCCTTGTCTCAAGCTGTGTGGGTGACACCCACGGCCAGAGGCAGCCGGGCCGGGGGAGAACTCGCTTTGATTTCTATGCACACACGCGGGGGGGGGGGGTTATATATATATAATATATATAGATATATTATATATATATATAATATATATATTCTTATATATATATATATTCTTTTTTTATATATATATTATTTCTTTTTTTTTTTTTTGAGGGACCCAAACAGCAATCAATTGCACAGCCCTTGTGACTTAAAAGTGAGTGAGAAAAAAAAAGAAAAAAAGAAAAAGAAAAAAAGTGAGTGCGGAAGGAATAGGAAAGTGAAAAAGTTCTTGGGTCTCTCTTGCGGGCAGAGCCCAGGGCAACTTCTATTCTGCAATAGAACATTCCGCGACGTTAATATTCAGATCTCATTTATATTTAGCACTCCTGCACTTCTTTGAGGCTTTAAATAGCACAAATTCACTTACTTCTTCATCAAACGAAAATAACGTTTTGCATTTCTGTAGTACTTGACAAAGAAAGCGCTTTTATAGACTCTGGGACTGGAAGAGACCTTATTTTTTTTTTTTTTTAAGATTTCATTTATTTATTCATGAAAGACACAAAGGAGAGAGAGAGGCAGAGACGCAGGCAGAGGGAGAAGCAGGCTCCATGCAGGGAGCCCGATGTGCGTCTCGATTTTGGGACTCTTAAGATCACGCCCTGGAACAACGCAAGCGCTAAACCGCTGGGCCTCCCAGGGATTCCCTGGAAGAGACCGTATTAGAGGCTCTGGTTTTCCATCCAGCGCAGGTATCTCCTCTGCAGCATTGATGGCCACTGGTTTTCAAGACTCTGCTCTAACACATTCGGTAATGGTTACCTCAAAACACAAGTTTCATTTAATCATTAATCATTAGAAAGTTGTTTTGGTAAAATACAGTTTTCAGGGCTCTTGGGTGGCTCAGTGGGTTAATCGTCTGCCTTCTGCTCAGGTTACGATCTCAAGGTGCTGGGATCTAGCACCTGCATGGGGCTCCCTGCACAGCATGGAGGCTGCTTCCTCCTCTCCCTCTGACTCTAGTCCCCACTTGTGCTCTCTCTCTCTTTCTCTCTCTCTCATTCACTCTGTCTCAAATAAATAAAATCTTTTTTAAAAGAATACAGTTTTGGGGCACCTGGCTGACTCACTTTGTGGAACATATGACCCTTGATCTTAGTGTTATGAGTTGGAGGCCCACATTGGATGTAGAGATTATTTACAAATAAAATCTTCAATAAAATAATAGGTTTTTTAAAAAGTTTATTTACACAGGCAGAGGGAGAAGCAGACTCCCTGTGGGGAGCCCAACGCAGCACTCGATCCCAGAACCCCGGGATCATGACCTGAGCCAAAGGCAGATGCTCAACCACTGAGGCACCCGGGCATCCCTAAAATAATAGTTCTCTGCTGTTGAACTTCAGTCATTGATCCTACTTTGGCCTTCTGGCACTTCACATTAACAGGTCTAAACAATGTCTCTTTCACTTAGCTCTTTAAATTGTTTCATATATATATATAAACTTTTTGCCAGAGTATGTGAAAGTACTTCAGAGAATTCAAAGATACAAACATGTAATTGTCCTCAAGAAACGTATAGCCTTAGCAGGATTAGTGAGTAAATAAACACAGCAACGAAAGTAGCAATCCCATGAAAGAGGTATAGGTAAAAGGGGTGGGTGGGTGAAAGCAGAAAATGATTATTTGCAGCTGGGGAGGTGGGGTTAGAGAGGTGGATCAAGTCCTGTGTTTAGAGTCCCACAATCCAAACCCAATACTAATCACAGAAACCACCATCTCCTGTGTAAGGTGAAGACAGGTAGTTACCAGGAGCCTGTGGCTTTACAGATGAACCTGTAGTGGTCCCACTGACAGAACAACAGTGGCCTCTCTCCTCAAATTACCCTTTCGGGTCCATAATTAATAGAAATTAGTCATGCTGAAATTCAAACAAGACATTAAGTCAAGCCCCTTATCACCAGGGTTTATCTCAAAAATAAGCAGGAGGGGGGATCCCTGAGTGGCTCAGCGGTTTAGCGCTTGCCTTTGGCCCAGGGCGCGATCCTGGAGACCCGGGATCGAATCCCACGTCGGGCTCCCGGTGCATGGAGCCTGCTTCTCCCTCTGCCTGTGTCTCTGCCTCTCTCTCTCTCTCTCTCTCTCTCATGAATAAATAAATAAAATATTTAAAAAAAATAAGCAGGAGGGGAAAAGCAGGAGCTAGCCAAGGCCTGACAACAGAGAAAGGGGGAGAAAGAAGGGAAAGCATTTCAAATGGAATATGAGAGGTCCCGTGAAAAACAAAATCATTTCAGATAATCTCAGGGAGGAAAACAAAGGAGGCAACAATCAGGAGAGCCTTGGTCTGAATGATTTTTTTTGGGGGGGGGGCTGGATTTGTCTTAAAACTCAGCTCTGATCATGTAGACACTCCCATTCCTAACCCCATCCATACATCACCCCAAAACCTTCAGGAAATTCTTATCATTAGGATTGAGTTGGACAGTTAGATGGTGAGGGCTAGGGTCCCCAACAAGAAAATACGGAGTCAGGACAGCTGAAATAGAACAGCACTGACATCCTGTTTTGTAGCTGAGACAGGACCACACTAGCATTCTGCTTTGCAGCCTTTGAGGCACTGACTTCTGTAAAATGTCCTAAAATAAGGCAGTTAACCACAAGGCATTGGTCACATCACGGACAAGGGGCTGTTAAGACACAAGCCCCTGGGTGTCAGCCAAGAAAGACCATCCGCACAGAGACACTAACCTACTACGTAGACACATATGTGACCAACTCATATGGTCACATATGACCCGACTCAGCACACCCTGATGGCTTGGGAGACTTCCACACAAGAGCTCATAAGACCCCTAGACCAGACAACTCCGGGGGCAATCCTCTTGGGCCCCCCTCCCTGGTCGGGAGCTTTATACGACTGCTCAATAAACTCTGCTTTCCTGCCCCCCGCTCGTCATCTGGCCCACTCTTCATTCTTTGAAGTGGGGCGACCAAGAACCAAGGCCGCTAAGGGAACAAAAATCCTGTAACCCTATGATGTACAGTTAAACCTCCCTCCTTCGTCTGCCACTTACTGCCCTTTTCCAACTGGCTTCAACTTTCCTGTACAGATTTGTTTTTAATGACCCCGTTCAAGCTCCCCCAAGTCAAGTCAAAGTGCACAGCACAAGATCTGCCTTGAATGTGCTCAGTACTCCACAGACCTCCCCAACACACTTGCACACACACACACGGACACACACGCACACACACGTATCTTCCTACCCTCTTTGTTTTTGCTTTTGCTGCTCTATCTGCCTGGATACCTTCACTACCCATTCCTTCTAGACACAACTTCACCTTCCTCCCTCTGAACTTCATTTATTTTATTTATTTAGCTATTTATTAAGTAGGCTCCACACCCAGCATGGTGCCCAGTGTGGGGCTTGAACTCGCAACCCTGAGATCAAGACCTGAGCTGAGATTGAGAATCGGACGCCTAACCGACTGAGCCACCCAGGCACCCCAGTTCATTTTTGTTTTTAATCTCTGTTGCAAACCTGATGTTTGTGAAGTCTCGGGCTTATTCAAGCAGATCTGGTTGTGTCCACCTCGGTGCTCTCAGCACTTCGTTCATCTCTCTGCCACGGCAAACATCGTGGTTTATTATATTGGGTTATTGGTGGGTTTGTTCTCTGATCCTCCCCCTGTCTGCACACACCCCCGACTAGATTGTAAACTCCTTCAAGGAGAAACTTATTTTTTATTCCTCTTTCTGTTATCCACATACCCATACTTTGCATGTGGCTGGCACTCAATACGATGTTGTCACCTTGTTCTAGATTGAAATGGGCTTAAACTGCAGCATGAGGCATTGAAACGTTCTCTGATGATGAGGGAAAGGCCCTGGGATTCTTGCATGGATATTTTTCTTTTTCTTTCTTTCTTTTTTTTTTTTTTTGGCCTGGATATTTTCCAATGGAGTAAAGCTCTATCAGGGAAGAATCACCCAGGATGTAGGGAGAGGAAAAAAAACAAAAAGGACTCCCAAGTGACCTGGTCATCTGAAGAAGCCTGTAATGCAGCCTATAGTCATATAAACAAACAAACAAACAAACAAATAAATAAAAAATAAATAAATAAATAAATAAATAAATAAATAAATAAAGGATATCCCATTTCCAGGTGTTCCAGGGGAGCCACTCTCTGGGAAGGAAACTACCAAGGAATCCCTTCTCGTGGCCTTAGGATTCAGGTTCCCCTGGCCATCTATCCCTTAGAGAAGTGTGTTTATGGCCCTTTGCTGTCCCTCTCCTTCACCGCCCCCCCCACCCAGCATTCCAGCCCAGGACAGGAGGAGGCCAGCAGACACAAAGCCCTCTGTGTATGGGGTGGTATGTGTCCCCCCCACCCCGCCACCCAGAGGACACAATGCCCCTTCTGCTCCCTGTGCTCTGCCCCCCTCCCCACCACCTCTCAACGGCACATGCCAGGCTGCAATTGGTTACTGGCTCAGGACAGCCCCCTCATCCTGGGGCCCCAGGGGATTTTAAGCAGATTCCAGGAACCCCCGCTCAGTCCTTGTCCCCCACTCTGCCAACCCCGCAGATGCTCCGGGCCCCAGCCCCTGGCCCAGCTATGGCTCCTGGGGCTCCCTCGTCCAGCTCCAGTCCTGTCCTGGCTGTGCTGCTCTTCTCTTCTTTGGGTAAGTGGAGCCACCCCAGCCTGGACGCCCTGGGGCTCAAGACACCTCTCAGCAGCCTTCTCACTGCCTTCGTTTACTCCCCGCTGTACCCAAAGAGCGAGCACGAAGGGGATACTCTATTCAGAGGAAAAAATCTATATCGTTCAGAGGGAGGCAATAATCAGAGAACTTCCCTGAGGTGGGCCTGACTGGGCCCAGGTTGGAAAGCTGTAACATGCCTCCAGAGCCAGGCTGAGGGCCTGGTGGGAAGCAGTGTTGTCGCATGGTAGGAAACGGAATCAGACTCCTGGGTTCTGGTCCCTACTCGTTCCCTAGTAGTGTGTGAGGTGCTTAACCTTAGTTCCCTAAGTAGAAAAGTCAGGAAACATGATCTAAGGAGTCCAGGGTTTGTGATCCCAACTCCTCAAATCCTTTGTCTCTTTGTGCCTCAGTTTCTCTCTGTGGATCCATTGTCTGTTATGTGGGTGAACGGAGTAGAAGGGAGATTCTAAGACATTCTAAGATCCTGTCCATCTAAAGCTGGCTTCCTTCATAAGTTGACTAACCCCATTCCTTACCCCATGGTAGGTGCTCGGTGAGCAAGACAAGGTCAAAGTATGATTATTTGAACAGA
Organism: Canis lupus baileyi; assembly: GCF_048164855.1. Classification (NCBI taxonomy): domain Eukaryota; kingdom Metazoa; phylum Chordata; class Mammalia; order Carnivora; family Canidae; genus Canis; species Canis lupus. The sequence goes on along the minus strand of NC_132875.1, from coordinate 2,744,229 downwards.
TTCTTTGCTTCTCCAAGCTGCCTGCAAACTAGTACAAGAGATGAGCAGTAGGCAAATTGTGGGTGAGAAGGAGAACTGCTCAGAACATCCAAGGTTCTCTGCTGGCAGCTCTTTGAGTCCTAAACCCAGAACCCATACTCTTCTGGGTGCTGTACTGGACTATTCTGGGACACCCAGAGAACATGTTAAAGATAGGGAGTTGAAGAAGGTCATGGTGAGGGACATGGTGGGAGGGAATCTTGGAGAATAAGGAAGAGAGTTCTGTCCCAGAACCTGTCCCACCCATAGAACCATCGAGCAGAACTGAAGAGCAGTGGTTGATATTAGAACAGAAGGAAGAGAAGTTAGGTGCTTTAGGGAGAAGCGAGTCACTCATATCGCATATTGAGGTGGGAGATTTGAGACTGTGGAGCAGGAGTGGGGAGGGTGTTTAGGGGTGAGGGGGGTGAAGGGGTGGCAAAAGCCCCCAACACTGGTCGGACAATGGGTCTCTGTTTGTTTGGTTGCTTCCTCCTCCACCCATAGAACAAAAGGGTCTCCAGTTGCCCCCACCCAGGGCCGGCCCACACACATAATCTCCCTGGAATGGCCTTCCTTGTGTGGGTGAGTCTTGGGAGGGGCGCGGGGCCAGAATGGCCAAGAGGAGGGTGACGGGGGTCAGACCACAGCAGGCTCACCCGCAGACTCATCAGAGCTCTGGGCCCGGGGGTCTTCCTCTGTACCCAGCTTCCCATGAGAGGGGTACGAGGTCCTTTCCACCCTGGCCTCCCAGCCGATAGCAAGCCCTGTGGCAACCAGGGGTTCAGCACTGAGGACCGCTGAGCTGGCGAAAAACATTATTTCGTATTTTCATTTTTCTTTTTCCTGCAAGAAATTTGAGTTTGTGATGCTGTGAAATACTATATGGCTGTTAACAATCAGATTGATTTCTCTGAATCCACATGGGTAGCTCCCCGAGCTATGTATATATCTCCTTAAGTGAAAAAACCCGCAGAGAATATGATGCAATGTATGTCAAAAGAAAAGAAAACTCCACAAAACAAAGCTATTTCACAGAAGCCCAGGTACCTCTTGAGTTTGTTGAGTCCATATTGCACTTGTTACATAGGAAAAGGTTACACGCTGCACTGGTAACAGTGGCCACCTCTGGGAGGGACTGCAGGAAAGGACTTGGTGGGGAGATGTCGAGAGGAACGCTCGCTTTATCTCTATGGTTTGAGTGGTTTATAAACAGAATGCAATATGTATTACCATATGACTTGTAATAAATTTTATTTTTTATTTTTTTAACTTAAAATTAAAAAAATTTTTAATGTTAAGCCTGCATCCCAGGGGGTAACTTAAGAGTTAAATATTGACCCAAAGGGAAAGGGAGACCGAGAGACAGACTCCAGCTTCTGGAAGTCCTCGAGAGAGCTGTTACTGCTGTTCACTGTCTTTAATGGACGTGCTGAAGAGCTTGCTCCAGCACAGCGTCGCCCCCCAACGCCTCAGTTAGCCCGGACAGAGTTGGGCTTGAGGGTCGATCGTTGCTGCCCCAGCTTTCACTCAGCCTTGACCCCTGGTCTCACCTCCTCCTCGCCCCCCTTGGGTACACCTGCGCATCTGAGGCCCCTTTCTGCTTGCAGTGCTGCCCCCCGCCCAGGCCATCGTGGTTTACACGGACAGGGAGGTCCACGGTGCCGTGGGCTCCCGGGTGACCCTGCACTGCTCCTTCTGGTCCAGCGAGTGGGTCTCCGATGACCTCTCCTTTACCTGGCGCTACCAGCCCGAAGGAGGCCGCGACGCCATCTCGGTGAGTACGGGGAGCGGGGGGGGGGGGGGGGGGGGGGTCCTGGCATTGGATAACGAAGCAGGGCTTAGAAGAACAATAGAGGGACACTGGGGGACTTGGTGGTTGAGCATCTGGCTAGGGCTCAGTTCCGCATCGGACTCCCTGCAGGGAGCCTGCTTCTCCCTCTGCCTGTGTCTCTGCCTCTCTCTCTCTGTCTCTCATGAATAAATAAACAAAATTAAATAAAAAAGAAGAACAATAGAAAAGAGAACTTGGGCAAAGGAGGGGAAATCCATGACCCTAACTTGGGCAAGGTAAGCGGCAATCTGACCAGGGCCTGTCTACACTGTCTCCCCCACCCCCGACCACCCTCTCCAGCCCAGGATCCCTTACCCTGAGGCTAGACCCACAAGCTTCCCCTCATTCCTCATAGATCTTCCACTATGCCAAGGGACAACCCTACATTGACGAGGTGGGAACCTTCAAAGAGCGCATCCAGTGGGTAGGGGACCCTCGCTGGAAGGATGGCTCTATTGTCATACACAACCTGGACTACAGTGACAACGGCACTTTCACCTGCGACGTCAAAAACCCACCAGACATAGTGGGCAAGACTTCTCAGGTCACACTCTACGTCTTTGAGAAAGGTGTGAGGGGCTCTGGGAATATGGGGTGGGGGGTACTGGGGAGACCTGGGGGGCTGGGGGAAGAAGCTGTGGGCCTGGATCTTGCCCTTCAGGCTCTGGGAGGCGGGGAGCCGCTCACCCCCAGCAGCAGGGAGCAAACATGGGGCTAAGGACCAAAGGTGCAGGACCCTGCTCACTCCTGTCCTTCTCTTCCCTCCCCTCCTAGTGCCAACTAGGTACGGGGTGGTACTGGGAGCCGTGATCGGGGGTGTCATCGGGGTGGTGCTCCTGCTGCTGTTGCTGTTCTATCTGATTCGGTACTGCTGGCTGCGCAGACAGGCAGCCCTGCAGAGGAGGCTCAGGTAAGGGGAGTCTGGCTCCCTCTCTGCACCCCCACCTGCCCGCGGAGCCAAAGGGAAGAGGGCGCTGCAGCGGCTCGGGAGGGGGCTCTGCCTGGGGAGGGGCATAGCGACAGCCACCCCTTTTCCCCCGCAGTGCCATGGAGAAGGGGAAATTGCACAAGGCCGGCAAGGGACACGTCCAAGCGCGGCCGCCAGGTTAGCGGGACTTGGGGCCTGGACAAGCTGTGGGGCCCCGGGACAGCCCCCGGGGGGGGGCAGGGAACAGGCCCACCAGGCCGGCTAACGGATGGGTGACCCCTGCCGCAGACGCCAGTGCTGTATGCCATGCTGGATCACAGCAGAAGCACCAAGGCTGCCAGCGAAAAAGAAGTCCAAGGGGCTGGGGGAGTCTCGCAAGGATAAGAAATAGCGGTTAGCGGGCCGGGCGGGGGGTCGGGGGCCAGGGGCGGAGCCCAGCAAGGGCTCCCAGGTGGTGGTCATTGAGATGGAGCTACGAAAGGACGAGCAGAGCTCGGAACTCCGGCCTGCGGTCAAAGTCCCCCAGCAGAACCAGCCTCAAGAACGCCCTCCAAGAACATGATGGGTCTGGACTCAGACAAGTGACCACCCCCAGGCCCGCCAGAGCCGGGGACCTAGGCTCCGTCACCCGGCAGGTGCTCCCCTTCTTAGCCCAGCCCCGCCCCTGCCCTCAGCGCCCTGAGATGTAAGTTTCATTCCAAGGTTCATTGCCAGACGCTTCCTGCTCGCCCCCCCCTTGGCTCCGCCTTATGGGAGCCCAGGGCTGACTCTACCTACCCTCCCCGGCCCCAAGGACTGTGTGTTTGGTGCCTGTCCCTCCGGCACCGAGAAGAAAGGGACCTTGATACCCCGCGCCTCAGCCCCAGGCCACCTGGCCACGCCATCCCTTGCACCGCCCAGCCTGTCCCCCGTCCCTCCTGCTTTTCTTTCTGACCCGCCCTGTCCCTCCCCTCCATCAGGTGGCCCGGCCCCATACTGTGTTCTCCCGGGCTAAACACCCAGATCATCCACATCAGACTCTCCTTCAGGGTTTATTTAGGTTGTTAGTTATTTTTATTTTTTAATCCATCCTTTGTTGTTTGTGTACCTGTGTCCTCCCCCCATGACTGAGTACCAATGACGTCATGTGGTTTTTGCAATCCCCCCCCCCCATTTTAATCCTTGATGGAGAGCCAGGCCCAAGCAGAGGGGCCCCTGATCCTCAATCCTCAACTATAGGATTGATGCCCCTGACCACTTTGGAGCAGTGTACTGAGACTCAAGGTCATGGGGAAGGACAGACAGAGAGAGACAAAGATCCTCACAGGTCAGGGGATCAAGGAGGGACAAATAAGCCTTAAGAAATGGCTTTTAAGCAACCAAACAAAAAGGAAAAACTAATGGGAAATGGGGGGGGAGGGGAGAGGCTGCACTCCCAGCCACAGGGGATTGTTAGGATTTTTCTACATTCTGTATATTTCTTCTCAAACCCCCAATGTCCTTAAATGTTTAATAAACACTGACATTTCCAGAAGTACTGCCTCCAGCTCCGTTCCTCAGTCTCCTGGGAATATCCCTGCCCCAGTTTCCATCCCCAACCTCCTGCTTTCTCCCACTCCTCTCCCTCAGCAACTGGTTTCAGTTCAGACTTTGGCTCTATGGTATGGACTTCCGTGGTGTAGTGGAAAGAACTCTGAAATAGCTGACGAGTCATTGAACAAAAATCCAGCGGGCTTATACTCTGGGCTAAACTGTGTGTCAGGCTCCCGCATTTACGTGAGTTAAAACAGAGACTCCCTCTTTACCAGGATCTGAATTTTGAAAATATGTCAGCCACTCACTCGCTGTGTGACCCAGGGCTAGTTATTTGACTTTGCTAAGCCTGTTTTCTGTATTTATAAACTCCGATGATACTTGTCCTGCTTAATCCCCAGGATTTTATGAGACCCAAATTGAGATCCTGTATACGGAAGCCTTTGTAAATGATAAATTGATGTGCAACTAAGATATTAAGGATCAGTCCTTTAGAGATATTTCTATGTCTTGCTGAAAGGATTACACTTTACGAACTAGTATAAATTCCATTCGGCCCTAGAAAGACACACACACACAACTTCAGTTGGTTCACTATTTTAGCTGTGCTGTTATACCTCATTATCTAGTTTGTTGGTATGCGGATTTAGGTACACCGTTAATATCCTTGAAATACTTAGGTGATTGTGGATGGACGTACACACATATCATTTTCCTGGGGTGGTGGGGAGGGTCATTGATGGCAAAAAAAAGCCCCAAGAGTCCTACAACTCATTTCTTTGCCTTGTTCAGAGGTTAAAGATAAGATTTTAAACACCAGCTTTGCCAAAAACCAGAGTCCTGTCATTTATTTCAAGGGGTATCTTTCACTTTTTTTAAAAGAAGAATTAGCCCAAATTCATTCTAATATAAAAAGCTAATAGATTCCCTGGGTAAATGCAAGTCAAAACTACAATGAGATACCACTTCACACCATTAGGATGGCTACTCTCGAAAAAACAAAACAAAAACAAGTGTTGGAGAAGAAGCGTGAAAAATTAGAACCTTGTACACTGCTGGTGGGAATGTAAAATGTTACAGCTCTTGCAGAAAACAGTAAGGAGGTTCCTGAAAAAATAAAACAAAATTACATCATTCAGAAGTTTTTTTTTTTTTTTAAGATTTCATCCATTCATTTGAGAGAGAGAGAGAGTGGGAGCACTCACAAGTTGGGGGAGGGGCAGAGGGAGAGGGAGAAGCAGACTCCGCACTAAGCGGGGAGCTGATCCCTGGACCCCGGAATCATGACCTGAGCCTAGGGAGGATGCTTCACTGACTGAGCCACCCAGATGCTCCTGTATTTGTTTATTTAAAAATATATATATTTTTTTTTAGATTGTATTTATTCATGAGAGACAGAGAGAGGCAGAGACATAGGCAGAGGGAGAAGCAGAGGGAGAAGCTCCATGCGGGGACACTCAACCACTGAGCCACCCCACGCGTCCCTATTTATTTAAATTTAAAGCTGCATTTGATTGTCACAGGGCAACAACCATCTTAAGCTGAATGTTGTTTCCCCCTCCCGGGTGAGGCCCACAGTCACACTATTCATTTCCTTACCTGCCTGACCAGTCTTAATGTGTGAATTTGCTACCCAGCTTCAAAACACCTAAGAAATTGGGCAAATATTTATGTGTGGGAGTGAGGCTGGGGTAGGGAGGCTGCAGGCAGCCTCCACACACAGAGCTCTCCACGATTCCTCAAACAGGCCACCAGTCCCAGTGCTTGCCTCCAGCGAGGTACTCCTCAAAGTCACCCATTGTCCCACTGAATCTTCTGTTACCTAAAGGACTAAATTGTAAAGGTAAAATCTAACAAACTTATATGATAACATAAAACGAGAAGAAAGAGTTGAATTAGACGGTTAACTTAGACAAGTAAATATCTAAAACAAGCCAAATAAAAATAAGTCAAGTCACTATCGTCCTCGTTTTCCATAATTGGTCAGGAGGACATAACTGATATTTATGAACTGCTTCCTCCACTCATTTCTATATTTCCCCTGCCTCAGCCAGAACCTCAAATAGTCGGGGTTCTTCACCTGGTAAAGTGACCACTTTATCACTCCACTGCTGACTCAAGATCTGAGTGCTCAATTTGTCCTGTTTTTTTGTTTGTTTGTTTGTTTGTTTGTTTGTTTGTTTTTTGGTTGCTACATTTTTCATATTAACCTTTACTATCAGACATGGTAGTAGTGGTGCCCAGAGAATCCCCTGGGTTCCAGAAATAGCTCCCTGCTCCCAGTGTGCACCAGCAACCCAAATGTCCCCTAGGTTATCAGGATCAATCACATCAGCCAGCTGAGTAATTCCTGATCTTCTTGGTTCGGTGGTATATAGACTCTCAAGTGACCAGGTGACTGTCTCAGCTTCCAGGTCAATGGAACCATTGTGTTCACTGGTAGAAACACTCTCCCTCTGGAGACCTAAGTCTTTCAAACCAGCAGAACTCAAAGTTGCCGAGAGAAACAGAATTCTGTGGGAGGGTTATTAGGTGTGATAGTGGAAGAGCCACCCTGCTTCCCTGACCTCTGGATCCTATATGCTGGCTCTGGGGAAGACAACACCATACGGTGGTCTCTGATTCAAAGCATATATTGCATCTTCTGAGACAGAATTCCATTCTTTCAGTATTGTCTCCCAAGTGTTGCTATGAGTAGTTTTCAGGAAGCCCTTCCACACTTCAAATAGGCACCTGCCTCCAGGTGATGGGGTAGGTATAGGGTAAGACCACTTAATCCCATGAGCACAAGCCCATTATTGCACTTTCTTTGCCATGAAGTAGCTCCTTCATTAGACTCGATGCTTTAGGGGATGCTACAATCCTGGGTAAGGCACCGTGTGAACCCACCGGTGGTGGTGCTGCAGAAGCATTACGAGCAAAGAAGGCAAATCCATGTCCAGAATATGATTATTCCAGCGAGGACAAGTCCATACACCCTCTCTGTGATGAAAGAGATCCAATATAATTAACCTGCCATCAGATGTGTGGCTGGCTGCCCCAGGGAATAATACGTACCAGGGACCCAGCGTTGGTCTCTGCTGTTGACAGATTAGCATTCAGCAATAGTATTAACCAGATTGGCCTTGATAAGGAGGAATTCTACATTGTTGAGCTCGTTGGTAGCTTCCGGGCCTACCAACACGGCACTTTGTTCAAGAGACCATTGGGCAAGCACCAGGGTGAGCACGGAAGGGGCCTTTGGTGGGCATTCACAGCCCATTCTCAGCATTCCATTTGCACATCTCTTCCCCAGACTTCCTTGCCACCAATCTTCCAATCCTGTTCTTTCTGGTCTCTGACCACCCAACCAGTTACCATTAGTAACTGTCCTTGAATCAGGGTAGATCTGTCCCTCTGGCCATCGCTCACGCCAGATACCAGATAGTAGATGGCTACTGCTCCACCAAGGCTAGTCTTTTTCCTTCCACTAAGAGAATTTCCCTTCACCATTGTCCTTCAGTGTCAGTCTTGAGGGAGCTATCATGATATAGCTCTTCACTTTTGAAGATTTGTTTGTTTAAAAATCTTTTTTAAAAAAATAATTTATTTATTTATTCCTGAGAGACACAAAGAGACAGGCAGAGACACAGGCAGAGGGAGAAGCAGGCTCCCTGTGGGGAACCTGATGTGGGACTTGATCCCAGGACCCCAAGATCACATCCTGAGCCAAAAGCAGACGCTCTACCACTAAGCCACCCAGGTGTCCCCAAAGAATTTTTTTTTAAGTAGGTTCCACACTGGGCTGGATCTCATGACCCTGAGATCAAGACCTGAGCTGAGATCAAGAGTCAAATGTTTAACTGACTGAGCCACGCAGGCACCCCTGATTTAATGTATTTTTGTCTTAGAAAAATGAAATCAACAAAACAACTATTAAGAAATTAAACTGGGGGGATCCCTGGGTGGCGCAGCGGTTTGGCGCCTGCCTTTGGCCCAGGGCGTGATCCTGGAGACCCGGGATCGAATCCCACATCAGGCTCCCGGTGCATGGAGCCTGCTTCTCCCTCTGCCTGTGTCTCTGTCTCTCTCTCTCTCTCTCTCTCTGTGACTATCATAAATAAATAAATAATTAAAAAAAAAAAAGAATATAGTAGTTGCTCAAAAAATCATTTAAAAAAAAAAGAAATTAAACTGGGGGGCAGCCCCAGTGGCTCAGCGGTTTAGTGCTGCCTTCAGCCCAGGGCATGATCCTGGAGACCCGGGATCAAGTCCCACGTCGGGCTCCCTGCATGGAGCCTGCTTCTCCCTCTGTCTGTGTCTCTGCCTCTCTCTTGCTCTCTCTGTGTCTCTCATGAATAAATAAATAAAATTTTAAAAAAAGAAAGAAATTAAAACTGGGGGGGTGGGAGTAGGCAGGTGGCCAGTCAGTTAAGCATCAGACTCTCAACCTAGGCTCAGGGTCTTGGTATCAAGATTGTGAGTTCAAGCCTCGAGCTGGGCTCCATGCTGCATAAGGAGCCTACTTAAAAAAAGAATGATACCAATATAAAATTAACAAGTTTGGGGATCTAATGTACAGCATGGTTAATAGCTAATAATACTGTATCACATGCTTGAATCTTGCTAAGAGAGCAGTTGTTAAATGTTACCACAAAAGAAGAAATGGTAACTATTCGATGAGATGGGACGGTAGCTAATACTATGTTGCTCATCACTTTGCCATGTATCAAATCAACAGGTTGTATACTCTTAAACTTATAAAATGTTATGGGTCAATTACTTCTCAAAAAAAGCTGGGAAAAAAAAAGCTATATAAACATCTATGTTCTATATTCCTTCCCAGAAGACAGTTTTCGTGCATTGAAATAAAGGGAACATGCAATGCTTGCAAAAGTCCTTGTGAGACAAAAAAAAAAAAAAAAAAAAAAAAAAAGTCCTTGTGAGAAATTACAGCCTAAAGAGCAGCGTCCTGTCCGTTAGGCCAGGCTCCATCAAGTTAGCAGGTTTTACTGGATTTCCTCACTCCTGGTTAGCCGTGCTCAGGAAATAAAAGAATCAGAACATCTCTATGGGACGCAGTTACCCAGTGTGGATGAAGCCACACGGGTGTGCTTCCCTCACAAGAGTGGGAAGTCTGGGTGTGAGCAATGGGGTCTGTAGACACACACGCAGACACACACAGTGAGACACAGGGCAACCTCACAAGCAGAGGGTGATTCTAGTGTGAACGTTGTTCACTATTGCTTTAGGGTAGAATAAACCACTCAACAGAATCCGACTCACTTAAATCTCTGTTATTCTAAGAGAAGCACAAGTTAGGAACAGTCTGGAGAAGGAACTCAGCCCTGCTTTGGGCAAGACCTCAAACAGGCATCGAACCAGACCAGGTTGTTATTCCTGCTGTAGCTCTCTGTGACCTGGCCCAGATCACCTGACTTCAAAACCTTGGTTTTGTTAGGTTAATACCTATCCGACGGTGCATTTCCAGGAAGACGTTGATAATATATGTAAACCACGTCACTAGGCACTTGGCATAGCGTCGAAGTCCTAGCCATGCTAGTGCCTCGTCATTCTCTACCGCCCTCTCTTTTCCTCTCCTTTCAGTTCAAGTGGGTGAACCCCCACCATGCTGTCCTCGGGTCTGGATCTCAGTCTAGCACTGCTTCACAATTCAGACACCCTCCCAGCACAGCCCCGATCCTTTTGTCCTGCAAAGGGGCTTTCCTTTCTAGGCACTAAGGGTCGCTATTCATCTTGTGGTCCCTCTCCCAATGCCCAGCCCATGGTAAACACTTAGAACTTGGCTGGAAAAAAAAAAAAAAAAGAACTTGGCTGGAAGCTTTGGGGGGTCTCTTTTGGAGAGAAAACAGTCTCGAATCTTCAGGCTGCTGCTGGGCTTTCCAAAGGCTCAGGGCATTACTTCCCAACCCCTCAGTCTGCTGCCCTTTTATTCTTCCAAACAATATTCGTATGCAATATGAACTATATACCTACTTTCAAAAAAGCAAATCTAATACTATCTCAAACTATACTATAAAGGTGAAATAAAAGATGAATTTATAATAAAATGGAAAATACCTTAATCTGTAATGTCAGGCATGACTATACCTATAATATAGGATCCTGGTGAGTGTAACAGCAAAAGATGCACACGGAGAGGTATCAGTAGTTCAGATACTGCAAGTAGCAGTTTCTTTGATGACACGGACTTCTTTTTTTTTTTTAAGATTTTATTCATGTATTTGACAGAGAGAGAGTGAGAGAGCACAAGCAGGGGGAGGGGCAGAGAGAGAGGGAGAAGCAGTCTCCCCGCTGAGCAGGGAGCCTGACATGGGGCTCCACCCCAGGACCACAGGATCATGACCTGAGCCGAAGGTAGATGCTTAACCCACCGAGCCACCCAGGAGCCCCAGTGGCGAGGATTTCTGAAATGGTAAGCAACTCTTGGTAAGAGTTCTGAACAAAGCCAAATATAAGTTGCTTCAATCTAGGCAGTAGTTGCATTTCTGGGAAATTCGGTGTTTAACATGGTCCAAAAAATACCTTGTATTCAGGGCAGTCTGGGTGGCTCAGTGGTTTAGCACCTGCCTTTGGCTCAGGGTGTGATCCTGGGGTCCTGGGATCAAGTCCCACATCGGGCTCCCTGCATGGAGCCTGCTTTTCCCTCTGCCTGTGTCTCTGCCCCTCTCTCTCTCTCTGTGTGTCTTTCATGAATAAATAAATAAAATCTTTTTAAAAAATACTTTGTGTTCATATGTAAAATGAAGCTGAGTCCTAGACTCCCTCAGATAATAAGTTTTTCACCTACATTCGTACCCAGTGGGACTTTTCAAAGTCATGTGGGATGTGGGACATTTTGTGCAGCACCGTCCCGGTCATTGCAGTATGCCTAGCATCTCTGGCCCCCAGAACCAGATAACAGCAGGAGACCCTCCTCCATGCCCACCAGCCCCCCAACATTAAAGATAACCAAAAAAGACCCTCACGGATTTCCAAAACATCCCCTAGAGGGCAGTACGTCCCCCTGTTGAGAAGCGGCTTAGGAGCCTGACTAGGACCTGGAGGCCTCCTTCGAGTGAGGGAAGGCTTGGCCTTCACCATTGCACCTACTGTGCGCAGGTGACCCCCTCCTTTCTAGGCCCATACATCAGCCCCGCCTCCCCAGTTCCGAGGCCCATTTCTCTCTCCGTTTCACTTCAAACTGGCTACGTGTTGGTGGAGCCCCCGGGGAGGCAGCTGGCCGAGAGGGGCTGAGAGGATTCCGGGAGTCTGGCAGAGACGTCAGCTCGGGCCAGCACGGGTCTCCCTCCCTCCCCGGAGGATGGGGGCCAGAGAGGATCCACACCTTCCCTGTGTGGGCCACGAGGGGCCGGGCGAGCACGCGTGAGCTCAGCTAAGGGCAGCCCTGCCCTCCCACCTGGCTGGGGACCATCCAGGTGTTGGCCCTCACGCCCTGTCCCTAATCAAGGCGGCACAAAGGAGCCCGGACTCTGGAGCCAGACTGCCTGAGTTCTGGTCCTAGCTCAACCATTCGCTTTGCTTCGGGAAGGTGGTTAATCTTTGTGCCTCAGTTGCTTCATGTGTAAAATGGGGTCATCGGGTTCTCAGAATTAAATGAGTTACTATACACAAAAGTGCTTAGAACGGGGCAGCCTGGGTGGCTCAGCAGTTTAGTGCCGTCTTCAGCCCAGGGAGTGATCCCGGAGACCCGGGGATCTAGGAGGCCCATGTCCGGCTCCCCGCATGGGGCCTGCTTGTGTCTCTGCCTCTCTCTTTCTCTCTTTCTCTGTATCTTTCATGAATAAATAAATAAAGTCTTTAAAAAAATGCTTAGAGGGGATCGCTGGGTGGCTCAGCAGTTTAGCGCCTGCCTTTGGCCCAGGGCGTGATCCTGGAGTCCCGGGATCGAGTCCCACATTGGTCTCCTGGCATGGAGCCTGGTTCTCCCTCCTCCTGTGTCTCTGCCTCTGTGTGTGTGTGTGTGTGTGTGTGTGTGTGTGTGTGTCTATCATAAATAAATAATTTTTTTTAAAAAAATGCTTAGAATGGTGTCTGGCACATAGTATTTTGCAAATCTTAGATATTGTTATGGTCATCAGCATTCGTGCCCTTCGGGGAGCATCATGCCAGGGAGCTACCCCGACTTGGGGGGTGAGCACTCCTAAGGGCCCCAGCAATGATGACACTGAAGCCGACAGAGTCGTGCAAGTAAGGACACTCGCAGCTAATCTGGCACAGAGGGCTCCCCTCCTTCATTCTTGATGATCTAGGTGACCGGGAGTAAGAAAGGCCAATCATGGCCATTGTCATCATCATCCCCATCACCACACTAAGGGAAAGCTAGGACATGGGATGGAGGAGGGCGAGTGGTCAATGTCAAGGGGGTGAGGAGGGAATAAGGCCTCTGAGCCCTGTGGCCTGCAGAGCCGGGAGGGGCTGCCTGAACCACCGGAAAGGGAACCTCCAAAGCCTGGGTCTTCAGAGGCGCCAGCAGAGGGGCTGTGTTTGGGGAGGAGATGGTGAGGAAGAGGAAGGAGCGGCTCCTGGAGGGTGATTCCAGGAAGGCTGGGCCTCAGGGGCCAAGGGCGTCAGGGACTGAGCCGCTGCCAGGAACAGCCCCCCTCCTCCCCGCAAACAGCCCTGAAATAAAGGAAACCCAGCAAGGGCGAGAAGGGCAGAGAGAGAGGCAGAAGTGGCAGGAAGGGCAGCTCCCGGGAAGGACAGGAGGGCTGGGCGGGCGTGCAAGAGCCATGGGAAAGCCACCTCCAGGGCCGCGTGGTCAAGGAGAGGTCAGGAGTCCTACCCGGATGGGCCCTGCAAGTAGGGGGGTCCCAGGAAGCAGGATCCTCGTCCGTCCTGCTGGCATTTCTCCCAAAACCTTCAGCTTCCAGTCTGGGCTTGGGGAGCATATTCCGAACTATCCCCCTGACCCAGATCTCCAAACCTCTTCCCCTTTGGTCAGGGCTGCACGCCCAGCGCCCGCCCCCAGGCGAAAAAGCACTGGAGGCGGGTCAGTGAAAGAGAGGGGACAACCGAATTTGCTTTTTCCCTTGACTGTTTCTGCCTGTCTGTTCTGATAAGCCATTTATCCTAAGAGCACTCCCCAGTCCCCAAAGACGCCTCGTCTCTGCTCCTCCAGAAACAAAGTCCTTAAGACGGACAAATACTGCAGGATTGTCTCTGGTGGCAGGAACCAGAGGGAAGGGGATGGAAATGGGGCTCTAGGGCCCTAAGCAAGAGATCCCAGCCCCAGTCCAGGGTCCCAAGGAGGAGCTACAGGGACGCCAGAGAGAAGAGGGTCCCTTCGAGTGCCGCACGGTAGGAGCGAGAGCGAGCCAGCTGGCCCAGAGAAACTAGCTTTGAGAACCTTTACAGAGGAAGGTTCAACAACTACTCCCCCGCCCCCCTCCGCTCCGCCAGGATGCCTGAACCTTTCTGTCTGGTTAGGACTATCTTTCCCAAAGCTACAGACTATATTTTTGCTACAATGCTCTTCGGTTTTTAAATTAGTATTATTTAGTTAGTTGAAAGAGAGAGATAGGGAGAGAGCATGAGAGAGGGTGGGGGAGCGGGAGAAGCAGGCTCCCCACCCAGCAGGGACCCCGATGCGGGATATCCCAGGACCCTGAGATCATGGCCTGAGCCAAAGGCAGGCGCCCAACCAAGCCCCCCAGGTGCCCCTGCTCTTTCTCTTAAAAGATGTATGAAGGCAAGTGTAACACTTCTAGAACAAGAAATGGGGAAGGAGGAAAACGTTTCAGCATCGTGCTCCAGATCAGTGTGGGGAAAATCCAGTGGGTAGATATCCTCCAAGCAGCGGAGCCAATAGGAGGGTGGTGATGACGAACCCTGCTGTTGCCTCAGCACCCCAGCTCTCAGAGGCCCAGATCACTGGGATCTCACGTCAGCATCCACAGGAGCAGACCAACGTGAGGCGTGGCCCACCCCCAAGTCA